>NW_015386789.1:1324372-1354966 GCF_001527695.2 Protobothrops mucrosquamatus
GCATTGGAAGATCTGCAAGAAATATCATTTGCCTGTAAGCAAAAACTGGTGGGATCATAAAATAGAGAAAGTCATAGAAAATGATAAAATTAAACTGCTCTGGGACTTCAGAATTCAAACAGACAAGCACCTGCAACATAACACCCCGGACTTAACAATTGTCGATAAGAAAGACAAAAAAGTCTGGATAGTGGACGTGACAGTGCCTGGAGACAGCAGAATAGACGAGAAAGAACTGGAGAAGATAATAAAATACAAAGACCTACAAATAGAAATAGAAAGACTGTGGCAAAAGCAAGCAAGGGTAGTACCAATAGTAATAGGCGCCTTGGGTGCAATCTCAAAATAACTGGAGCACCACTTGAACACCATTGGCATTGACAAATTCGCCATTAGTCAATTGCAAAAGGCAGCCTTACTAGGAACTGCTTCCATCCTGCAACGACATCTGTAATACCATCAAACATCTGCCTATCCCAGGTCCTTGGTAAGGACTTGATAGGTAGACAAAATGCCAAATCCAGTCTGAACAAATAAATAAATATGATGATGATGATGATGATGATGATGATGATGATGATGATGATGATAATAATAATAATAATAATAATAATAATAATAATAATAATAATAATAATAATAAAGTTGGAAGGTACCTTGGAGGTCATCTAGTCCAACCCCCTGCTCAGCCAGGAAACCCTATACCATTTCGGACAAATGGCTGTCCAGTCTCTTCTTAAAAACTTCCAGTGTTGGAGCATTCACCACTTCTGGAGGCAGGTTGTTCCACTGGTTAATTGTTCTAACTGTCAGGAAGTTTCTCCTTTGTTCTAGGTTGTTTCTCTCCTTGATTAGTTTCCAACCATTGCTTCTTGTCCTGCCTTCAGGTGCCTTGGAAAATAGCTTGACTCCCTCTTCTTTGTGGCAACCCCTGACATATTGGAACACTGCTGTCATGTCTCCCCTCGTCCTTCTCTTCATTAAACTAGACAAACCCAATTCCAGCAACCGTTCCTTATATGTTTGAGCCCAGTTCCCTGATTATCTTTGTTGCTCTTCTCTGTACTCTTTCTAGAGTCTCAACATCTTTTTTACATCGTGGTGACCAAAACTGGATGCAGTATTCCAAGTGTGGCCTAGTTGGTCTCTACTTCTCTGGACATTTCTTCAAATGGCAAACATGTTGACCCACTTCGGTTGCTGAGACTCTGGAATTTAAGGTAATCCTGGACTTACAACAACAATTGAGCCCAACATTTCTGTTGCTAAGCGAGATAGTTGTTAAGTACGTTTTGCCCCATTTAATGACCTTTCTTGCCACAGATGTTAAGTGAATCACTGCAGTTGTTAAGTTAGCAACATGGTTATTAAGAAATCTGGCTTCCCCACTGACTTGTCAGAAGATTGCAAAAAATGATCACACGATCCTGGGACAATGCAACCGTCATAAATATGAGTCAGTTGCCAAGCATTTCAATTTTGATCATGTGACTAGGGGGCTGCTGCAGTGGTTGTGTGAAAAATAGTCATAAGTTACTTTTTTCTGTGCCATTGTAATTTGAACGGTCACTAAATGAATGGTTGTAAAGCAAGGACTACCTGTATTATATTTTTCCAAGGATTATTTTTCACAGTCCTGGATTTTAATGTTGTCTCTTTAAAAAAATAGCCAGTGACATTCATGTAGGAATTTTAGTGCTACTAAAATATTTCCAGACCTAACTATAGTTTAGAGTAAAGGTGGAGGAACTATGGCCCCTTTATGACCTGTGGACTTCAACTCCCAGAATTCCTGAGCTGGCTGGAAGAGGAATTCTGGGGAAGTCCACAGGTCACAAGGGGGCCATAATTCCCCAACTCTGGTTAGTGACTTATTAGATCAAGCGTGTCAAACTGGCAGCCTGCGGGCTGGATGTATCACGCACAGGCCACGCCCACCCCAGCTCCACAAAGGCAAAAAACATCATGATATGTCACAATACGTCACATGACATGATCAAGTTTGACACCCATGTACTAGATGAAGAGAATTCTTATCCTTCCATCTGATTCCCTATGCTCAGGGTACAGGCAAGCAGTGAATAGCTCAGCCCTTTTCCTGATAAAGACCACAGGTGATAAGGAAACAAGTTGGCAATTTTGGCATAACATATGAGGGGATGTATTCAGAGAGCAAAGACACCAAACCTCACCCAAGGGTTTTCATTTTCTTATTCTTCTTCAAAAGGGGATTTATTTTACAATTCTGCCTTCTCTCATCAGATGTCTTTAGATGTGTCATGGCTACAATTTTTAGAAATCACAGCTGATTGTCATTTTGAGAATAGTTGTCCCCACATATCTGGAATGCATGAGGTTGGAGAAGATTGCTTTCATATCTGTGGGTGTTTTTCTAAATAATTAAAGCCCTGGCAGGATTTTTGGAATGAGTCTCTTATTCCCTCTGACTCTTTCACTATATACTCAAGCACTCATGTCACCCAATAAATAATCTAATTTTTGCTTTGGTCTCCTTGTAATTAAGATCTTTACTCCACGCACTGCTAAACTGACCAGTCATAGTGTCAATGATTTACAGAGCAGCAGTGCTTGGAGTTTTAATTGCATGTTGCATCTTGGTCATGACAATGATAGTGATTCTCCTCCAGCTGCCACTTTTCAGGAATGATGCATTTGCAGGACAGGGGATTTTTATGTGCATGTGGGTACTTAGATACATCACAATAACTCCAAGTGCCCTTTTCAAGGAGGAGACTTGTTGAAAGCTTTGGCCTTGAGAAGGTCACTTTGAAGAGCTGAAGAAGTTCTCTCTGTACCAATTAGTTGGTCTCCTTCATAATTTTTTTGTAAACAGTTGATATTACCAATGGCTACCAAGAGCAAGGTCAACAGAGTCTGTTATTGAGAGAGCAACAATAGAGTGATCCAAGCAGTATTGTCGTATTGAAGGAGAATTCTTGAAGCAAAGGAAAAGTCCCAATATTTTTCTTTTGGTGTTACTGTCAGGACCCACCTCAACACCTCATCCCAAGAAAGCAGAACTCATGGAAGCAAGTTCTTTCAAAAGGAACTTTTATTAGGAGAAGCTGATGGCAGGCATACTAGACAAGATCTGAGGGCTCCTGTACAGATCGATGGGTTAAAGTATCCCCAAGCAAACTCCACTCCATAGTTCATCCAGATGGTTCAAACCGGCCAATCCCCAGGTGTTAAGTCCATCGTGGGAAAGGGGAGATAACATCAGTCCGGCTCTAGTCATAGCAGCGATGTTTAGGCAGCTCTTCGCACCTTCTCTTGAGAGTGGAGAAATAAGCCAGGCTCCGGAGGTTGTATTCCCCCCCCCCTGCCTCTTTTCTAGCTGACAGGTTAGGGAGACGAAAGTTCAGAGAGAGACACAGTGCAGGAAGGCGAAGTGTTACATTGCGGCAATAAAGGAAGCTAAGGTGAAATGTTACATTGTAGAAATAGGGAAAGGAAGCAGGAAAGCAAAGTGCTACATTGTATCGATAGAGGAAGCTAAGGCAATCAACCCGCGCTCCATCCCCCCTCCCCTCTAGGAGTATGGCAGAACCCAGGGAGAGGAGAGAATGGAATCGGGAAACAAGAGGAAGAGAGGCGGGGAAGTATGAAATATGATAGATATGGGTTCGGACAGTTACAATGCAAGATCTTCCCCTTTTCTATATCATGTTGTTTGTCCATTGCCCAAAGTGGGTGGAGCTGCTGCTGAAATACCATGATTTTTTTTCATCATTCTAACATTGAGTCTCTCTGGAGACTCTTCTAAGTTGGAATGTTCTGGTTCTACAGTGGTGACCCATGGAGGTAGGTATAGCACTTCCATTGATCAGTTGTGTTAAAGTGTTTTTTGGATGCTGGTCATTTTTACACTTGGCTTTGACTTTAGTGGCTATTGAGATGTTGACAGTTTTGTTTCTACTAATTTTTTTTATAGATTTACTGATGGATGTAGTTTGGTTTACATTCTTTTTCTCTATTAAGTTTGACCACTCAAGGTGATTAAAAATTAGCAAAAATAAAAGATTAAAAATAAAAGTAGAGCCTTTGAGTCATAAATTAAGAGCAATAAAAAAGAAAAATCAACAATGCAAAGGCTGACAACAGAGAGGTGAAGGAAAAGAGAACAGAGGCCAAATACAATTCCGGAATTGGGAGAGAGTTGTGGGGAGTCAAACCAGTTAAGATAGTGGCCACAACTAAAAGAGTTACTTTAATTGTAAAAAAAAAAAGGGGGGGGCAGGGTTTTGATTAGATCAGACATGTCAAACTTGCAACGTCACGTGATGTTGCGCAACATATCGGAGCTTTTTCACCATTGCCGGCAATTGGGTGGGTGTGGTTTCCCGATAACACGTCCGGGCCACGGGCCAGCAGTTTAACACCCCTGGATTAGATGGTCGCACTTGCAAGCTTGACATTTTTGACTCCCCCCCCCAAGCATTGGTATCCCCAGATGTGTGTGTGTGTGTGTGTGGTGTGAGCATCATCACAGCACTGTAACAATTGTATGCATGCTGAAAGGGATGAAGCTTTCAGTGCAAGATTTCAATGTTGCTTTGGTCATTCTGTTCCTTCTGATTCCTTGCATTATTTTCCTTTCTGACTTGCTTGTCTCCAAACATTGATCATAAAGATCTGAAGATTTCCTTTGACTCCCGAGACAAGCATTCTGACCACTACTTTACTTTCAGAAACTAAAATAATGAAAACATCCAATTTCATAAAAGTCAGACTTGTCGGCCTTCCTGAGTAAACCGGACTGGAAACTCAACTAGACGAGCTAAATCTACTTTTTTGTAAGGCTACGTTAACAGAATCTTGCAAGTCTAAAAGTAGAAATCTCCCAGCATCATTAACTGCTTGATCTATTAGATCCTTTCTAAGTTTCTTTCTCTGACCATTAAGCCACTGGGGGCTCCTGCCTATCTTGTTTGAGGGTTTCCTAGGCAGCATCTGTCCTTGCTTTCCCCAAGGCCATCCCCACGTTCCATTACACATTTCAATACAGTGATGCTGCCAAATGCAGGTTTTCTTACTAATAGCCTTCCTTCCTGCCTTCCTGCCTTCCTGCCTTCCTGCCTTCCTGCCTTCCTTCCTGCCTTCCTCAGAAAACATTTCTTCCCTCTTCATCTTACTCTTCAGCTTTTTCCTCTACAACAACACAAGCTATTTACCTTAATTAAGTCATGCAGAAGGAAAGAGCAGCTGCCTACTCTATGCCTGTGAAAATATTGCGCGCTGCTGGATTCGTAAAACAACTGATTAAAGACAATGTAATTAATTACTCCTTGATGAAATAGTAGAAATTATAATTAAAAATGTGCTGGCAGAACCTTGCCTTCCATAATTATGCTGTTTCTATAAAGGGGGTATAAGTATAAATACACCATATTCAGGACTAATATGTCCTTCTCCATAACACCCTCTCTTGGGAGGTTAGGGGTGGTGTGTACACCTGAAACCATCACAGCTAAAGGAAAGGCAACTGTCCCACAATTACCAACATCATGGAAATGGTGTCAAATCCCACATTTTTGCCTTTGCTTTTTTTCCAGCAGGGACCTTGTATCTCTTTCCGGCTGATAAATATTTAGTGGAGTTCCGATTAGGGACCTGTGGTACATTGCACCACCATATTCTGTTTGAAAGAAGCTCTTTTTGCAGCCTTCGTCAGAGACTCCCAGAAGGGATCAAACTATCTGATCATAGTTTGTCACTAGGCTGGCTTTGAGTTTCTCCTTTCAATCGCTTTTTTTTCATGTGAATTTCTCGGTTGGGTTTTTGTACAACTTTTACAAAGTCATTTAAATTTATTGTGGTCATTAAACCAGCACAAACTTTTGCAAAGTGTGTCTGGCTGAGTTCACACAACACGTCCAACCAGGTTACTTACAAACCTCACAGATGTATTTGCAGAGGTGCTAAACTTGGGGATAATTAACTTGGAATGGGTTTTTTGTAGCTGGCATGACATGTGAATCCAGCTCATTCTGCCCGTGTATCACTTACTGTATAATGAGGCTTCTAACAATAGTATCCCCTATCACTTTTCTCTGTTTTCCCGATTTCAGCAAAATATTAGGGCAAGCTTTTCAGTAGTGGAAAATATTGTATTGGGAAATGGTGAACTGTCCCTTTCTAAAACCCTTTGAGCAAAGGCTGAATGGCCATCTCTTTTGAGTTTGGGATGGTGGAGGAATTAATTCAGATCAACTGGACAGTTGTGATGTAGCTTGAGAAACACTCAGGAATGTGCAGGTTTTTTTGAAAACAAATCTGAAAGGACAAACAGAATGCTGGTCTGTAGAAATAAGAAACTGAATATGATAGATCCTGAATTGAGGGGAGGATATAACTGTGATTTTCCAGATGTTATTGAACAGCAGTACATTGCTTGGCATTCCTCCTCATTGGCTCCACTGCCTGGGCCAATGGGACACAAAGTCTATTGAATCCAGGCTCCATTTGTTCTGCACAAGATAATCACTAAAAATCTTCTAGCTTTGAAACTCTATGGTTCTATGTTTGACATCAGAGGGACGTTTGATTCTGGTGGCTTGTCTGGGAGAGTAGTTTGATGGAGTGTGAAGGAGCTGACTAGGCAACTAGGAAAGTGTGAGTTCTAGGCCTCCCTTACTCATGAAAAACAGCTGAAGGACTTTGGGTCTGTCCTTCTCTGTCAGCCAAGCTCACCTCACAGGATTGTTGATGTGGGGGAAAAAAGAGGCAGGAGAGGTAGGTAGGTTCAATACCTTTAGTTGACCAGAACGACAGAAGGGACCTTGGAGGTCTTCTAGTTCACCCCCCTGCTCAAGCAGTAAATCTTATACCATTTCAGACAGATAGTTATCCAATCTCTTCTTAAAATCTCCAGGGTTTGGGCAACCACAACTTCTGGAGACAAGTTGTTCCACTGATCAATTGTTCTAACTGTCAGGAGATTCCTCCTTAGTTCTAGGTTGGTTCTCTCCTTGATTAGTTTCCATCAATTGCTTCTTGTCCTGCCTTCAGGTGCTTTGGGGACTAGGTTGACTGCCTCTTCTTTGTGTGTGTATGATAATAATTTGCAGCCCCTGTTGTCTACACAATTACTTTTTAAATGCCAGCTATAGATTTTCTCATCAAGTTCTGTTTATGGAGAAATTGAGTTTTTTGTTTAATGTCTTTGTAAATACTGCTGCTCTATCCATGTCAGGTGTGAAAGACCAGTGCCACATGTTAAGTTCCAGTTAAACTAATTTGTTGCACATGCCTACGCACAAGAATCTATTCAACCAACGATTAGCCCTATTTTGTCACTAGATAAGGTTAATAGAATTTAGATGGGTTGAACTTAGTCTGCTTGTGGCAACACAGACACTCTAGGCTGATTCCTCTTTTGACTCCACCCTCAGGTTCTGACACTCATTCTCATACATTCTACCCCACCTTTTCCTTCAGTTTCCTGTGTATTTTTTATTTTTAAAGCTATTGTTACTTGAATTATTTTTGTAATCTAATATTTGTAAGTTACCTTTCATGGATAAGTAACCATTATTTGTAAGTTACCTTTCAAGTATTCAATAGAATAAAATAAAATCCCAGTTTCTGGATCTGTTTTTTTTTAATCCTTATGTGATATGGAACACTGTTCATTTATTACTTATACATATTATTCTTCTTTGATGTACTTTTGTGCCACATTTATATCCTGCCTTTCTGGTAAAGTTCTTATGGCACCTTAAATTTTATAATGACATTCTACAAATAGAAAGGAAAAAAAACAGTGTATAGATCTACTAAGAGTTTCTTTTAAGTTGTGCAATGAAAACAGTGTCACTTAGACATGAATATATCATTCAGTTTCATGAAATAGAATTTGCTCTTTCAGAGAAGAGAGTTTTGGTCTGTCTATTGCTTGAGGTTGATGATCAAGGGTTATGTGTGAATGTCCTATGTTTCCTCATATAACAATAGCAATAGCACTTCGACTTAGATACACACCCCATAGTGCTTTACATCACTCTCTGGGCAGTTTACAATATTAGCATATTGCCTCCAACAATCAAGGTCCTCATTTTACCAACCTTGGAAGGATGCAAGGCTGAGTCAACCTTGAGCCTCATCAGGATCGAACTCTAGGCTGTGGACAGAGTTTGTCTGCAATATTGCATTCTAACCACTATGCCACAAGGACTCCTCTATAAACATCTCTTCAGCACTTACCAGTCTATTCTACATTTCAATTAAATCCTTCAAGAAGAATTCCATAATGGGACTTCTGGAATCCATTCTTTCAACTTCAATTTCCATCCCTTGCCAGCCTGGCCCATGCTCAATATCTGTACATGGCTCTTCTCTCTCAAATATGTTGGTTCCTGGGAGCCATAAAAGAGTCCAATAGATTGACTGTCCATTGGGAGTGTTCCAACCCCCCCCCTTAACTTGTTCATCATTTGGGAAATACCCAGGCATCATACAAAACATCATAAAGCCAGAACTGGGCACAAATGGCCTTTTAACAATCTCCATCAAATTTATAGGCTGAAAAATTGGGCAGGTGATTTCTTCACCTTTCTTAGGGAGATGAGAGATTTCTCAATGGCAGGATTTCTCCTTACCATCAGTTGCAACACCATGACTGATAGAAGCTCATTTGTGTTAGCATTCTCGCAATGGGATTGAGCTGAAATGGGAGAAGCTGAAAGACTGCAGTGCTTTAGAGAGTGATTGTGCAAGGAAAGGTAAGCACATACTGTATATCTTTGAGCTTCTTGGTAACTATGGAAGTGCAAGACCGCAACAGTCCACCGGTGACAGTTTCTCCAAAGTCTCTTCTCCATTGAAAGAACCAAGAAGGCACCAGGCTAGAAACCAGGAAACTATGAATTCTAGTCCTACCTTAGGCATGAAAGCCAGCTGGGTCAGTCTGTCTCTTTCAGCCCAATCCACCTCACAGGGTTGTTGTGATTGAGAAAATAGGAGGAGGAGGAAGGAGAATTAGATATATTCACCATCTGAATTACCTATAAAAATAATAAAAATGGAATGAAAAAAATCTAAATAATAAAGACAGTGATTAATATTTATATGTTACTTATATGTAAGGGTGTAGGTCTATATATTTGTTGTATATAGTATGTTTTAAATGTGTGTTATGTATGTGTCCACTTTGAAAGGAAGCAACTAAATTTCATTTTTTAATGTGTGCCATTGTGCCTATAGGAAAAAAATGACAATAAAGGTAATCCAACCCAATCCAATCCCTAAAGCAAGTTCACAATCATGCAACCAATTGAGAACTAGCTGAAAACTACTGGAAAATTTATCTGCTGTCCTTTTGTAATGACCCCTTTCCAGCAAAGCAGAACCTGGGAAGAATTCTGGCCCTCTCAGGAAAATGGGCTAAAAACATTATCCTTGGGGGGGGGGAATCTAATGTCAAGGCATCTGTTAATACCTCCACTTGGCAGCCTTTTTGTGTTGTAATATCCAGGCAAGCAGATAAATGCCTAGATGTCAGTAGAGTCTAACAGTCTTTGTAGAATCCAGACTCCTTAGAGATCCCTCAGAGTTCCAGAACAGAGACACTGTGTTGTGTTAAATGACAAAACAAAACAAACATGAGGGTGGAGGCAAGGGAGGGACACATGCCTTCCAACAACCTCTCCCACCACTTCACCTTTCAGGCAGCTTCAATTCCCAGCCTGAAAGGGGACAGCAAGTGGGAATACTTTGGAACTAAATCACTCCCATTCCCCCCCTCTTCCCCAGTTCTTCTTCCCCTCTTTAGTGCAAATCAAAGGCTCAGAGCTGCCAGGAGCTGACAAGAGTGCCTTCCCTCCCACCATCCCTTGTTTGTCACAGCCCCTCCACATTCTGGAACTGAGATGGAAGGCACCAAGGTTTCCGAGGCAATCAAACTCTGACAGGCAGCCTGGGGGACAGTCATGATGGAAAATGAGAGAGAGAGAGAGAGAGAGAGAGAGAGAGAGAGAGAGAGAGAGAGAGAGAGAGAAGCAAGGTGGGGAGAAGGGAAAATGGGGGGTGGGTGGGTCCATTTAGCTGCTGTTGTTCCCCACTGGATCTGCTAGTTTAGAAACAAGGTACACCACATGTGGGGGCAAGGCAGATAATCTCCAAAGTGAAACCCGGAAATTGAGATGCTTAGACAATTACCAGGCTCAGCATGAGATGGAGAGCAAAATCAAAGAAGAGAGGAAGGCTTGCGGTTTGTCCCTCTGCAAACCCTGCCTCATTTGCCCCAAATGGCTTGTCCTCTGTTGGAAATGAACCTGAAGTCAGAAAAAGAATCTCACTTTAGGTGGATCTTGGGTTCAATGGGAAAGCTTCACACTGCTTCTCCTGGGCTGTTCAGGCAGGAGAGAAAGGTCTCTGGCCATCAATGTTTTTCCTAAGGTACATGGTTCCTGTTTTTGATAGTCTGGAAAAATGTGTTAATCAGTCTATCTCCCTGCCAACAGTAGTAAATTTAATCAGCAGGTGAGCATCATCAAAAGTCCCCATCTGGCCCTCTTACTCCCTTGTCATCAGCTTTGGAGACCTTCGCAATAGCAATATGGTTTATATACTGCCCCATAGCACTTTAAAGCACTCTCTTGGTGGTTTACAATGTAGAAGCATTATTTGCATATTTCCCCCAAAGTCTGGGTCCTCATTTTACTGACCTTGGAAGGATGGAAAGCTGAGTCAACCTTGAGCCCCATCAGGATCGAACTCCAGGCAGTGGGAAGAGTTTGCCCGCAATACAGCACTTTAGCCACTATGCCACCAGAGTTCTCTGGTGCTGAATTCAACTAGCAAAATTAAAAAGTTATCTTCTTTTTTTCAATGGTAGAATACTGATCTACAGATCATGGTACTGGATCTGTAGATCCATCCTAGTGGACAATCATTTAAATATGAGCCAGCAGTGTGCTGCAGCTGCCAAAAAAGCCAACACAGTGCTAGGCTGCATTAATTGAGGGATAGAATCAAGATCATGTGAAGTATTAATACCACTTTACAATGCCTTGGTAAGGCCACACTTGGAATACTGCATCCAGTTTTGGTCACCACTATGTAAAAAAGATGTTGAGACTCTAGAAAGAGTACAGAGAAGAGCAACAAAGATTATTAGAGGACTGGAGGCTAAAACATATAAGGAATGGTTGCTGGAATTGGGTATGTCTAGTTTAATGAAGAGAAGGACGAGGGGAGACATGATAGCAGTGTTCCAATATCTCAGGGGCTGCCACAAAGAAGAGGGAGTCAAGCTATTTTCCAAAGCACCTGAAGGCAGGACAAGAAGCTATGGATGGAAACTAACCAAAAAGAGAAGCAACCTAGAACTAAGGAGAAACTTCCTGACAGTCAGAACAATTAACCAGTGGAACAACCTGCCTCCAGAAGCTGTGAATGCTCCAACACTGGAAGTTTTAAAGAAGAAACTAGACAGCCAGGGGTTGGACTTGATGACCTCCAAGGTCCCTTCCAACATCATCATCATCATCATCATCATCATCATCATCATCATCATCATCATCATTATTATTATTACTACAACAACAACAACAACAACAACAACAACAACAACAATAATAATAATAATAATAATAATAATAATAATAATAATAATAATAATAATAATAATATATTAATTTCCCTTTTAAAAATTCCTCCAACTTCTCCCAAAAGAATAAAAGAAGAGCATGCACCCTGTCTTCTTTTGTGACATCATTGGCATGCCATCAAAGCTTTTAGCTGCAAGCATATTTTTTTATCACTAAACATTTTTATATTATGACTAATGTTCTTCCTTTAAATGACTCCAGGCAATACTAATGGTGAGACCCACTCTAATTTCACAATACCCCTTATTTTCACAACCTTGTTTAAGGTCACAATGAGATAGATATTCAGTAGCACCAGTTCTCCTAATGTATCATTGACAGATTAATGGGTTTAGATCCAGATTCCTCAAAGGTAGCTCTTTAATACCAACCCTGCACTGATTTAAGGTAAATTCCTTCTTTGCAATGGGATATATATTGCACAGGACTGGAAAGATACTTTCCAAACTGTGAAAGGGAAATTATTATCCCAAGATGTATCTCGTCTTTTTCTCTAACTTCCTTCTGCTGTGAAGCAGGAAAGCCTCATGCTAACATGCATTTTAGAGATCTTGCACAATTAAAACTGGGTACTCCAATTCTAACTTTTAGCTATGTGTTCTCCAGTCTTTTAAGCTTGTTATCTATTGTCAACCTTAATGTGCTTTATATTGGATATTGAAAGGCCCTAGTAAGAAATACCTGTCCATCTTGAGCTGGGTTTATGTTTTGTGCTGTGCAGTTCTCAGATTGATAGTCCCCACCAAACTGTAGCATTGTCATTGAAAAATGTTTAAGTTTTGCTGAAAAATGAAAGGGTATAATTTCCATATCCACTTATCAAATCCTGTGCTGCTCCTCAACACAACACTGTGCAAGTCAAAGACCAACACAATTGTAAATTCAAATATCTGAAACTAAAGTAGATTTGCAATTTGGTACATTGTACCTGGCTTTAAACTTTAGACTAAACTATAGTATACTTAACCTCCATCATACGACTGGGTTTATCATACGACTGGGTTAATGAAGTCATCTATAAGCCTTCATTAAAATCAACAATGGCTGATAAAACCAATAATATGCAACATACAAAATGAAAGCTTAAAAATCCACATTATGTTTTAACTAGCCACAGGAATCCATGTATTCTCAATAATTCTTGTGGATGATCAGTGAAGGAGCCATTTTAAAACGATTTTACTAGGGGATGAGCCTTATTCGGCGTAGCAAGACTTTCTTTTGAATGAACATAATTAATAATTCACAGCAAAATCTGGTTTGATTATATGCTCAGAAAAAAGTGATTTGAATGCAGTCACTATTAATTGCACAGATGATTGGAAGAACATCTCCCTTATCAAAGTCTTCTATTCTTTATTTAACCTACACACCTTCTGAATTCTGCCAAAACTTCAGCCACTAAATAACAATGCAGTTTCAACTTGCCTTCAGTTATATTGTGATTATTCATTAGAGGATCATATTTGGCACCTATTAGCTAAAGATGTTCCATTATGCTTCATGAAATTATGACGGTCCTAGGGCTGTCAACTGATGGAAGACTCGCTTGATTGACTGTCAGCCAAATAGATGATTAAATGATTATAATAGGATGTCAAGATGTTTGGGTTGCAATCCAGAAAAGCAGGGGGGAGGGAGGGGGGGAGGGTGTCTATGTCAAAGGTAAGGGTGGGAGAGCTGGGTGGGGATGAATGTGAAAGCCTAATGGAAAGATTTCTTTAAAAGACTGGAATTGTGATTCAAAAAAACACCCCCTTGGGTTTCCATTCTCACTGCCTAAGAGAGAAAAGAGAATCAGTTTGGTTTAATGGTTAAAGAACCAGGTTAGAAACTGGGAGACTGTGAGTTCTAGTCTCATTTTGGACACAAAGCCAGCTGAGTGACCTTGGGGCAGTCACTCACTCACTCACTCACTCAATCCTAGGAAAGAGGCAATGGCAAACCAATTCCAAAATCTTTCCAAGGAAACTGCAGCTGCAGGGACATGTCCAGGAATCAATACTCCACACAAGAGGGGGAAAAATGGAAGGAGACTAAAGGAAAATGCTGTTCTTTTCCATTGGAAATTACATGCAGTGAGAAGACTTGGTTTGTTCATTTTCTGGTAACTAGATCTCCCCCTTCCCCAAGCTGAACTCAACCCCCTACACCAGGGGTGTCAAACTGCTGGCCCACAGGCCGGATGCATCATAGCGAAACTGCACCCACCCCATTGCCAGCAATGGCAAAAAAGTCGCGATACATTGCTTCACGTGATGTTGTGAATTTGACACCCCTGCTCTACACCCTCCCCCATGCAGTTTTGCAGTCTTTGACATCTCCAGGGCTGCCAATTTGTTAACAAGGGAATCTCCAATCGTAGACAGCTGGTAGTAGAGAGAAATCTTTACTTGGTGGTCTAGAAAAACAAAAACACCTGATTTCTCTTTTTTCTTTCTTTCCTGCTGTTCAGGAAAGAGAGATGGGAATGATTAGTGCTTGGGATAACATTCTGTGAGCTTGCCTTCTCTTGGGTCTTCCTTAAGCATTCTCCCACCCAGTGCCCTTTTACAGAATAACAGAGTTGGAAAGGACCTTGGAGGTCTTCTAGTCCAACCTTTTGCTCAGGCAGGCATCCCTATACTATTTCAGACAAATGGCTGTCCAATCTCTTCTTAAAAACCTCCAGTGTTGGAGCATTCACAACTTCTGGAGGCAACTTGTTCCACTGATTAATTGTTCTAACTGTAAGGAAATTTCTCCTTAGCTCTTGGTTGGTTCTCTCTTTGATTAGTTACCCTCCTTGATTGGTTACACATGATAGAGCTACAGCCCCTCTACAGTATCTGCTTTAGTTCCTTCCCTTCTGTAAAGGAGCATGTTTTTCATTAACACTGCAATCTACATTATCTTACCCCCTTCCATGGTGGCAATCTTAAATACTATCAGGCTAATTTTGTTAAAGAAACTCTAATAATCCCTAAACTAATTTTTACAAGAGGCTACTGTAACCTCCCCTCACCCTTTCCAGCTCAACTCTACCTCATTTGATTATTTTTAAAATGATACAGCTGCCTGCAAACATCAGAAATTTTACCTAGTTTTGACATTTCCATTTATGTTTAATTTACTTGGCACCAACATGATGGAAGCAAGGAATGTGAGACTGGGTATTTCTGAAATTTACCCATTTCTCCCATTAAAACACAGCAAACAAAATTTTGGGCACAGATTTGCAAAAAACTGAGAATCAGTTCAGCATTTCACCTTGGATATTTTATGTTGAACTAGCTGTACCCAGCCACGCGTTGCTGTGGCTCAGTCTGGTAAAAGCGTGTGTTGCTTTTATGTCCAACAGATGGCGCTGTTTTTCAAAAAAAGCATGTTTTTACCTGTCACAGGTGTGACATCTATATAATATAGGTATATAGAAACACGCGCATATTCGAATGCAATGTTGTGTCAAAATTTCAAAGCAATCGGTGAAGAACTTTCGGAGATTTAAGATTTTGAACAAACGAACATTTACATTTTTATTTATATAGATAGATAAAGGTAAAAGGTAAAGGAGTCCCTGTGGATTTTATTCTGCTAGTTGTTGCTGACTCTAGGGGGCAGTGCTCATCTCCCTTTCAAGGCCATTGAAGGCCAGCACTGTCTAAAGACATTTCTGCAGTCATGTGGCCAGCATGACCTCACAGAGTGCTGTTACCTTCCCACTGAAGTGGTAACTATTTATCTGCTTGCATTTGCATGCTTTCAAACTGCTAGGTTGGCAGGAGCTGGAGTGAGGATAGGAGCTCACCCCATCATGTGACACTCAGGTCTTGAACCTGGGCTGCCAACTGAAAGCCAACAAGCCCAGTGTCTTAACTGCTGAGCCATCCTGCTGCCCATGTAGAGTAGATAAAATGCTCAAAATAGGGACCTCTTAACATAACTTACTGAGTGGTTCATGTATTATAATAAGTTGTAATAGAGTTCATTTGATTTGGCCTTGGGTGAATTATAAATTGAGCCATTTTAATGACTGTAGCATTATGTTGAATCCATGATTAAAAGCAGCCCTTAGTTTAATATAATATGCAATCTTCAGGCAAGTTGTGCTCAAGGTATAAAACTAAGGTATAGTTTTATTCTGAAAACATATGTTTTCGGTAGTGTACATCATAGTGGTATGCTAGGACAGGGGTCCTCAACCTTGGCAACTTGAAGACTTGTGGACTTCAACTCCCAGAATTCCTCAGCCAGCAAAGCATTCAGCCCGTGGGCCACCAATTTGACACCCGTGCTCTAGAGAAATTGCAAATAAATTGTCAAAGCACCCTAAGAACACAACTGGAAAAAAACCACAAAGAAAAGCTCCTTTTCCAAGATGAAAACATGACAAATTGCAAAGCAAATTTCTGTAAGGATTGATCCTGCTAGATTCTGCTGTCAGCCTAATGAAGTAGACTAGAAAGGAAACATGACCAGATTAGCTAGTTCTTCTTTATTGTAAGTAACAGAATCTTGCTAGTCTAAAAATACTTATTTTCCCCATCCCCTTTACCTCCCAAGAAACTAGGGAGGGTCTCTTCTGAGCTGCTTGCCCTGCCCAATTCCTGCTGTGGGCTAAACTGATTTTTTTATCTGACCCTTGACTGCCTCTTGTTATTCTGTCTCTGACATACCATTACTGCTGCTCAGGTTTGGCTTCCAGGAATATCTCACAATTGTTGCTGTCCCAACCAGATAAGGGCAAAGGGAAAAGGTGAATGGTAGGGGGGCAGTAGGATAATTTGCAGGATTTCTACAGGTTTGGAGAAGTTACCCTCACAGAGTGATATATTCAAATATAATATGGTAGTCATTGTGAAGACCCACCTTTGAATTTGGTATCACAAAAAAACCCAGAAGGAATTGATTCTAATTGGAATATTGGAAGTAATTGGACTAATTTTTTTCTCCCTGATCTCAATTGTAAAGCAAGCTACAGGGAGTTTACCTTTTCTTCTTCTGTTGTTGTTTATGTCTGCCTTTTCCAGGTACAGTCTTTGCACTTTCGTTCTTTGTCAAGGTTACTCACAGGGCAGCCAGTAGTTAATTGCACACTGCTGTAATATAAAGTGTTCTAATTATAATAATTATCTGTGCCTGTATTGGATATTCCCGTTTTCAAATGGAAGACATTCTTGTTTCTTAGCAGCTGCTTCTGTTTGTTACAAGCCTGAAATTGCCAACAGCAAGACAACAATGGATAGGGGGGCATGAGCTACATTTGAAGCATCTCAGTAAAGATCAGTCCACACCCCAATTATCCAACATGTCAAAATGGAAATAAAGATTGTTGTACTAAAGAGAAGTACAAAAAGAAATTGTTTGATCGTGATCCAGTTTTAAGACGATGAGAGTTCAGGAGCTGAAAATTCATTCAAGCTCCATTTTTTTTCTCACTGAATCCAGTGCCATTGATATTATTAATTTTTTTAAGAAGTCAGCGGGCCATGATAAATGGAAATATGGAAGCATGATATGAGAATATCTTTTTAATCTCTTTTAATGATAAGAAATTCACCTGATTATTGGAATCAACAAGATGGGGGTCTGCCTGCTACTCTTCTTGGTTCATTCCTTTTCATAAATCTGGTAGTGGAATTCCCTGAACATTTCCAAAATATTGCAGAACAAGAAAAGGTGGACATTCAGTTTTAATGTCTAAGCAATCAGCAACCTCCCCTTGAGTCGAGGGACAGTTAGAAAGAGGATCAAGAAGGTCATGCCTTAATATACTCACTGATAAGTAACGGTTGGTTTCAATGTTTGTGGCACCTAACCTCTTTTTCCTTGCAATAAACCGGACTGATGAGTCACTATGAGAATCCAGCTATCTTGGTTGTGAGCCGCTGTTAGAGAACTTACTTCTCCTTGGCTGTTTCAATTTCCCTGCCTGAAAAATCCCAATGGAAAAGTATTTTCTCATGACACAGGACTCAGAAAAGCTACACAGCTCTAGACCAGGGTTGGACAACTTTGGCATTTCAGTGCAATTGCAACTTTGAACAGGTTTTTTTTGGGGGGGGTCATCAAGTTTTTGACACCTTGCTAGGTGGTACTCAAATATTGCCATATCCTAAAAGTGGTACAATCGGTAAAAAGGTTGAAAAGCCCTGCTCTAGAGGAACTAGAGAGCTAGCCAGGAGGTGGAAAAAAGTCTTGCATTTTTTTCCTACTAATTCTTCAGTGTGTTCATTTGTGTACGTGTGTGAAATTTGTTTGAAAAGGGAAGAGGATTTTAAGAAAATTCATATGTGTGTGGTGAAGAGGAAGTACGAGTCACTATACAATTCCAGAAGTAATGATTATACCTTTATACTGGTAGAAACATATATTTTGGAGGAAGATTTATATCTATTCTATGATTAGAAGTTGTTCTGTTTTGAAAGTTTTTTTTCCCTTTGTTTCATTCATAACCATTCCATCAGTACCCACCTGGGTACTGATGCATTTACATGCTTAAGAAAACAGTGCATCCAGATTCAATTCTGCTACTGTATGTTTCCAGCACAATTGTATGACATCACGCAAGAAAGCGCTGATGGCATCAGACATCTGATTCCCATCGGGCTGGTTTGCTGGCACTCTATTAGCTTGCGTCTCCACAGAACATAATGTAAAGAGGCAAAACACAAAAGAAAGGGCAGAAATGGTGATTGTGGGCATTGTCCCACTATAACAGCATATTTTGGCAGTTTTAAGTAAACCTTTGATCTCCCTGAATTAAAGCAAAGCATTTTGCAAGAACACTCTGTTCCTGCAATTATCTTTCCTCAGCTCCTAGAATAATATTGACCTGCTGGATC
Organism: Protobothrops mucrosquamatus; assembly: GCF_001527695.2. NCBI lineage: Eukaryota > Metazoa > Chordata > Lepidosauria > Squamata > Viperidae > Protobothrops > Protobothrops mucrosquamatus. Next base: position 1,342,830 of record NW_015386789.1, read on the forward strand.
AGAATTCCTCATAAGATAATATCTCAAGAAAATATATTTTGCCAACCATGGAGTGTTTCACTTTTTTTTTAATTAAAATCCAATGCACCAAGGTGAATCTAGATTATTCTGCACATTGTTTATAATTTGAAGAAGCAATATTTACTATTTAGCCTTAAATGCAACAATAAGAAGCACCTTAATGTATTTTGTATTTTTAGCAAGGGTTTAGAGCTGAGTGATTAAACATTGTATATGTGTACCAGTCATAAATATCTGCATATAATGTCATTATTATGTTATGGCATTATCATTTATATTGATATTTTTAAACATAAGTTTTACTTTTGCAGTCAGATTTATTTTGTCATTTATTCTGCAGAATAAAAGTCCCCCCCCCCCAGTTTAGGTATTTTCTTTTATGAATAGGATGTTACCTTTTAGCAGAATGACATTTGAAATTTGTATTCTCTATTTAGCTCTAATATAAACTTTCATCACAGATAAAAAATTAAATAGATAGAGGAGACCAAACTACAGATAATCCTTGACTTACAAACACCGAAAAAAGTGACTTATGACCATTTTTCACATGACCATTGCAGCATCCCTATGGTCATGTGATCAGAATTCAGATGCTTGGCAACTGGCATGTATTTATGACGGTTACGGTGCCCCGGGGTCATATAATCATCTTTCACAAACCTCTGAGAGGCAAAGTCAACAGGGAAGCCAGATTCACTTAACAACCCTGTTGCTAACTTAACAACTGCAGTGATTCACTTAACAGTGTGGCAAGAAGGGTTGTAAAATGGGGCAAAACTCACTTAAGAACTGTCTTAGCAACAGAAATTTTGGAATTAGTTGTGGTCATAAGTCAAGGACTACCTGCATTAATGTTGGAAGAAGCAATGGTTGATCTTCATGGGAGAAGCCTGTAACACAATGCAGGCCCTACAATTAGACAAAATTAGAGGGGCTTTTGAGTTTCTATACAGGAAATTAAAACTCTTCCAATTATATCTACAATATAGCATTTTCTCTTTGGACTCTTAAAGATTTAATGGGAAAAGGGCTTCTGATTTCCTTTTTTGAATGCAGCTTTTGGTGGCTAAGACACAAGACAGTTACCAGCAAAAGGTGTTGCTTGAATAACTGGTGTGTGACTGTTTATTAAATTGTGGGTCCCAGTTGCCAGAGTCATCTCTTCTTTTGGATCCACCAAAGTTGTGTTTCTACCGTACGTATTTTGCAGACCAAGCTTGTTGTTCAAAAGTGTTACCAGTTTAGATAGAGATTAGCTGTCAGTGTTGAGTAGTCAATCTGCCACTTTCACGTTTTCTTAAATGCATTGTTCTCTGTTTCTGCATCAGTGTGCAGTATTTAAAAAAATCGTATGCTGAATTGTATGCATTTTTGTGATCGATTCATACTGTATTCATAGAGTACAAATCACTTTTCTTTAGATGCACGTTGTTCTAAATATTTCCCTTAATCTTTTTTTTTTTAACCTAAGCAGTTAGGGGCATATTCCAACTCTTCTTTGATCTTAGAACTGCATTGCAAAAATTGGAGAAACTAAAATCCTTGGTTCATCAAATTTTTATTAGTTCATCAGGATATGAAATGCAAAGGAAAATGAAAATAATGGGAAAATAGGGGAGGAAAAATGGAAAAGGAAAAAGTGTAGCAGAAAACGGGAAAAAAAGAGAAAAGCATTGACTTCTGACTCTTTCCAGCATAATAGAATAAGATAATAACATTACAGCCTCATCTTTTTATTTTTTCACAATAATATACTACATACCAGTACTAGCAATTTCTATAACAACAAACGTATCTAATCAGCAAAAGCAAAAGCCAAAGTTTCATATTTTTTCCATCTCAAGCACAAATTCTAGAAGCGGAGGAATGAAGATCCTGAAGGATAACTGTGTTTCATTTTATGTATTGATTTGGGAAATTAAAATGATTTTCTCAGTTTATCCTAGTGAGAAGTAACATCTGTGGTGCAAAAATAGCATCTCTACCCTTTAAAGTGGAGTCACTCATTTAAAAATTAAAGTCTTCACACATTGCAATAGGTGTAATGTAATGATTCAGGTGTTGAATGTAGACAAGGAAGATTCAGATTTGAGTTTGCACACAACAATACATTTCAGTTAGTGCTAAAGAAAACTCATTGCTATTGTGGGAATAAAATGGAGTCCTCCCACCCCACCCTGGAATATTATTTTGAATTTTCAGTTCAGTAATAAATGCTACAAGTAGAGTAATAAATCATGTAAAGTATGGGCTTGGATTAGAGTGTTGTGTGAACTGTATAAACTGTAGTTTATAACCAATGACTTATATCTCAGTTTGATGTGTGAAGCTAGTGGACAAACTAGAGTTAAGCAAACCATTGTTGAACCAGGTAGTGTATAGATTTGGATTGTATTTGCACTTTGACTTGAAACATGATTAGGGACTGGATCCTACACTAAGCCAAAACCAAGCAAACAGGTTCATAATATTTGACCTGGATTCATTGGGTTTATAATTAAAAATTAGGCACCTTTCCAATGCAACTACTGAGATTGTTGGCCGGGCAGGTACAAAGACAGCCAGGGAAGTTATTGAAGCCTGGGAAACAGAAGTGCTGATTTACCACCAACTTATCAGGTACTTAGAAGCTGAGGGCTTAGCAGCACAAGGAAACAACAGCCAATTGCCAGCCCTCAAAACACAAATCAACCAATAGGAAAGCACCACATAAATACAATCCTAGAATAACCCAAAGCACATATTCTAGTAGAGAGAAGTTCCCTGAAGATGGGCTCCAGCATGAGTCACAGGATGTAAACGATTCCAAGTAAAGCTGCATTTGTAATTGACTCATGGTGATTTTGTCAATGTTGATAAAATTCAGATTTTTGGTAATTGCACCCAAAGTGTCTATCACTATTGGTACTATCTTTGCTTTATATTTTGGGGAATATTAAAAAAGCAGAATATTATATTTCCCCAAAGGATCTTAAAGGCAGAGAAGCAGGTCCAGTTTTTCTTAATAGCCCCAGGCAGAGGCCAGCTCTGTAGAAATGCAGATTTAATAATCCCATTCAGAAAGACTCATTAATGAGCAAATACTAGCAGGCAGAAGCCCATTCAAGACAGGATCTTTTGAAATCCTTTGCAGCAAAACTGATAGCTAACAATAGCAGAGTGATAGAAATAGAACCAGCCACCCCTCACCCAAGAAATCCAACACAAAAAGTAAGCCATCAGCCACAGCCACAGAGAAGCAGGATATGACCTTTGGGAATAATAGGATTAACCCACCAATATCAAAAAGGACACTCAAAACCTCAGGTCAAAATTCATGCCACAGGAACATGAATTCCAAACACAAAAGTCCAAGAAGATATAAAAACCCACCACTCCCAGCAACATGTGATCAGCTGCTCCAGAGCCTCATGTCTTGTGGTTTTGCTCTTCAATAAACTATAAACTTCTTTCTAAAGCAGTCTCCATTTTGTTTATTCCTGGCTTGGACTAGACTCTGATGAAGATTTTTCTTTCAACACTTTCTTTTGCCACAGTTGTTCCACTTCCATTTGCAGGTCTTTGTATTTTGTAATTTTCTCCAGTTTTTTCTCTTCTAATGTGCTATCTCCAGGTACTGCCATGTATCCAGACTTTTTTTGTCTTTCTTATTGACAGTTGTGAGATGTTACGTGGCAGGTGCTTGTTAGAGCACTTTACCTTCTTCATTGTCTATCATTTTGTCTATTTTGTGGTCCCACCAGATCTTCCTTGCAGGCAAATGGTATTTTTCTTGCAGATATTGCAGTGCACCATTGTTGCCACTTTGATATTCCATTGTTTGAAGTCAGTTTGTATAATCTTCTTGCAGCAGCTAAGTTGTCCACTGTTTCTTCAGCGTTATTATCATTAAAATAGGATTTTTGCTATTCAACGGGGGTGAGAAAACTGCTGCTTATTCACAGTGGAAACAACTGTGTATGAAACTTGCTGCTTCTTTCTCTGAGTTGGGGATCCCCTAGAGCAGGGGTAGGCAACCTTGGCTCTTTTATGACTCGTGGACTTCAACTCCCAGAATTCCTGAGCCAGCATGGCTGGCTCAGGAATTCTGGGAGTTGAAGTCCACGAGTCATAAAAGAGCCAAGGTTGCCTACCCCTGCCCTAGAGGGACCAAGAGGCTCTGGCTGTACATGCCCTGCTCCTGTAATGGAAGGGGCTTGCTGGGAAAGGTGGGCTAGGCAGAGGCAGCAGGTGTTCTCGGCAAACCTGGGCAGCCTTCCACCATTCCTCCTGGTGCCCAGGTCTGGTGGCTGGGAATATAGTAAGAGCTTTCCTCTCAGGCACCTGGTCTGTCAAGATATAGCATTTACCTGTCAGCACAGATGGCAAATCCAGGCAGCCACAGGAACAAGGAACTCATAATTATCTGAACATAATGAAGGATTTCATTAAGCACCCTCAGGGGAATCCCCCAAATAAAGAGGGAAAAGAAATTCAGCAGCAAGAGAGAAAGAAAGAATGAGCTTGTTTTCTACCATCCAGATGCTTTCAAGTCAGTCTTGACTTCTTCTAGCCCCGTGAATCTGAAAGAAAGTTGGAAGCAGATGAGAACTGGGATCTTTCTTCTTCCTTTCCTCCTCCTCCTCCTCCTCCTCCTCCTCCTCCTCCTTCCTTTCCCACCCTTAAGATCACTGGACTATAGTTTCTATCTCCAGACCGGAATAGAGCTAACAGATGCTTGCAAATTTAAATGCTGTTTCTTCACAGCACAAATATACCTGGAAGTCCATTGCACTTCTGCAGCAGTTCTGGCTTCACCACCTCTGGTGATTGATACCTTTGCTGCCCCCGCACCTTTGCTTGCTTGCCCACAGGGTGCAGCCATTGCCAATAGCATGATTAAATTAGAGACACCTGCAAGATGATCCCTGCTAAACGTTCTGCTCAAGCGGCAGGGGGCCTGCATTGCAAAGGGATTAGCACCAACGTGTGTCAAGCATGATGCAATGGGAGGACAAGCACCAGAAGTAATGCCCTTGGATAGCTGTCAATTTACTTTCTTCTGCACAGCCCTGTGATAGGCACTGAAAGTCTGACTTTTGGGATGTGGGCAGAATGGGGAGGAAGGCAGAACAGAAGCATTTGCTGACAGCAATCTGATAAGTATTCTACCCTCCTTAGTATAAACTGTTGCTATTATTATTATGTGCAAATTATATTTTCTGTTCGAAGCATGTTCCAAAAGCGTCAAATTACAAGTGTGTGTATGGGGGGGAGGGAGTGAATCAATAAAAAAACAAAACACCGTTAGATGAAAATGTTAAATCTCAGCAGTCAGAATCAGGAAACAAATGCCTATGAGACTTGAGGTGTTGTAGGATCTGAACTCCCATCATTCCCAATCATGGCTGTGCTGGCTTGGGTAGACTGGAGCTGGAATTTGGTTATTTCTGCAGGTTCACATGTTCCCCATTTTTTCCTAACAAACCAAGAAAGATCCTCAGGTAATGACAAGACGGTAACCAGGTGGCTATAACTCAGGGTGGTCTGGCAGAATTCCCCCCCCCCAAAAGCCTTCTATTTTGGCTTGATGAAGCTTAACAAATGAAGCTTTCATATGTGATGCTTCCATAAAATAAAATTTCAGTTCTATCTGGAGCCCCTCTATTCTTCTCCTTAGCAGCTCCTCTGGAGGGGCAATTTTGGAAGGTTCTCAAAATTACAAGTTTGCCAGTTCTCAGTGGCATCTTCAAAACTGAATGCATGCTGAAAGCTCTGTGTTGACTATGGACAAAATGGCACCAGTTTTCTAGCTTGGCAGTATGCCTCAAAGATGTACATCCAATGAAGATATTGAACCAAATTCTTGCTACTATAGGGTTCTCCTTGGCTTCATGCCTCCAGAGTCGTGGTTGTTCATTTATTCAGTTTTCTGCTAGTCTAGGAAATGCAAAATACGTTTAAACAAAGCATGCTTAGTTACAGCCTGAACTCAAGGTCAATGTGATGCTATCTTAATGTTGTGGTCATCTCCTGGATCATCTTTTACATCAGGCATGTCAAACTCGCGACGTCACATGACGTCGTGTGATGTATCGGAGCTTTTTCGCCATTGCCGGCAATGGGGTGGGCGCGGCTCTGGTATGATGAAACCGGCCCGCGGGCTGGCACTTTGACACCCCTGTTTTACATCAAGCTGCTGAATGAGATCATCTATCAGTTCAGCATATACTGCTGGTGATTATCTCAAGCAGATGCAATGGCAGTCCTGATATATGAAGATTCTCAGGGTCTGCTGGAGAGAAACAGGCTTAGACTTAACCCAAATAAGAGGGAGTGGCTATTAATTCAGAACCCTTCCAATTCTGGAATCATATCAAATTTGTCTCACTGGTGTTGTAACTTAGTGAAGTAATGAAATGTTTGCAAGCAAGCAACCAAATTCACAGATCACTAGGGATCCCACAACTTTGCCTCAGGATGGGGTTGTACTCCCTACCTAGAAGAGCAAGCTTGCAAGCCAAAGGTCCTTCTGGATGCATAGCTCCTGCTGGAAGAGCAGGGAGAAACAATGGCCAGTAGGTCTTTGCCCAACTTTGACTGGAACACTCTTTGTGACTATTTGTATGGTCACTCATGCCCTTATCTATTGTTACTCTTTTAGCGTATTGCCATTTTATTATGTAAAGCTGTAAACCATGTACACTTGGATAAGACTGAAGCATTATAAACATGGCCTATCGAAAGTAAACCTGGAGCACTTCTAGTAGTCTATTCTTATTCATGATTTTCCACTTAGAAGTCTGATCAGTAGATTTTAGGATTCTAAGTGAAAAACTAGATAAATTGCGTTAAATCTAAAGCCTGCCTAACGTTGACCAACATTAAAGTAGCTTGGGAAATATTCTTCCAATGCATTTATTATTTAAATAAATATATATTTCTAATACATTTATATTACTATTTGTATTAGACAAGTATATATGGAATTATTACTGCTTATTGTTATAATGACAGATCACATTATAAGGGGTTTCGTCATTTTTTTCAACACTTGTTACAGCGTCTTTGTATTTTTTTTTCTTTTCCTTGACAATATATGTATCACAATAACTATCATTTTCATGTTTTGCTCCTTTTCTTCTTCTTCTTTTTTTGGTATTAATGAAGAAGCAGTGAAAAAAGAAACAAACTACTTGGGAAATATATATTTAGGCCTTATTTATATTCTGTAAGATTTGTATTTTAATATTTTATATGCCATATTTTTATTTGTGTATGTGTGATGCTGTGTGTATGCATGCTCCTATGTCTGAGTCACAGTGACACCAATGCCATCTGTAAAATATTTCTTTAAAGTAGCATTAACGTACTTATCAAGAGTATGTACGATACTTTTCAGAGTAGCAGACAAGGTGGCTTTTTGCCCTGAGGATGTTACGATCTGAAATTTAATACCCAGAAGAGGAAGACTATCCATTTAGTTCAGCTTTCGATTCTAAAAGGCGTGGTTTTTATTAGAGGATGTGATTTATAATGTTATGCCAAAGGCTTCATGAAAAAGGTGATTTTGTGGGGAGAATTTGAAGAACGGGAGTAACACCATGCATTTGATAAAGACTGCAATCCCAAGATTTTTTAAACTTCCAGTAAGGGTGAATAGATGAGTCAACCTCTGGCCCATGTTAATTTGGAGTGTGTTAATTCAGTCCTCTTTTTGCAGGAAAAAAAAAATTATTTTCTGCCTTTCCTCTCCTGCCTGCCCTCCCAGTAAATAATATTCTTTTGTGCCTACACATTTCATGCAAGGGGCTGTTAGCTTTTTCAGAGCAGAGAAGTATATTGCTAAATTGAGAGGTTCAAAAGCCCTGGAAGGATAAGTATGCCTCAATCTGTGTACTTTCCTTAGAATTGCATACCTGCTTAAAAATGCAAAGCAAATGAACTCCTGGAGCAGCCCAACACACCAAGATATTGATTATACAGGACTTCAGAGCTAAAACTGGAATAAAGGCAGCCCATCCTCTCTGACACTTTTATACCAGTAAAACTGCAGGGTGTTATTCTGAGAGTTACAGCCTGTATTTCAAGCAGCAATTATGCCACCATGTTTCCGGCATGTCCCTTTCACTGGATCTTCAGGTTTGTTCATTGTCACCAAATTGCCTTGTAGAGCCTTCCTTGCAAAGTTGGCCACACATTTGCTCTTCCTGGGATCATTTCTCATAGTAAGAGGTTGGTTAGGGGTACTCCAGTGTCCTGGCTCCCAAGCAGCTTGCTTGAATTTCTTTCTCTCTTTGAAAGGTAAGAGACTCAGTCTGCTTGTAGCGGTAAAGCCACCAGGCTAGAACTGGGAGATCGTAAGTTCTTGTTCCTCAGAATAACAGAGGTTTAAGGGACCTTGGAGGACTTCTAATCCAATCTCCTGCTCAAGCAAGAAACCCTATACCAGTGATGGTGAACCTTTTAGAGATTGACTGCCCCAAAACTGCCCCAGTCCCCCGCCCGCCCGCAGGGCCACCCACCGCCTGCATGGCTCACCATAGCAGATCGCCCAGGCGGCCCAGCAGTGCCATGGCAGCCATGCCCTCTGCCTGCACCCTGCAGCATCATCTGCGTATGATGGGGCACGAGGGCGGAGTCTTGTCCCTTCTACCCGGCTGCCACGTCCTTGGCTGTGCTGCTCCACACAGGCCGTGTCCAGGGCGACTCTCCTCCAGTGGGGCTGCTGGTGAGGAGGGGGCTTCAGGGGGAGGCAGGGCTGGCGTGATGGCGCGCGTGCCCACAGAGAGGGCTGTGAGTGCCTTCTCTGGCACGTGTACCATAGGTTTGCCACCACTGCCCTATACTATTTTAGACAAATAGTTGTCCAAGCTCTTTTTAAAAAGCCTCCAATGTTGGAGCACCCACAACTTCTGGAGGCAACAAGTCAGCTGGCTGACCTTGGTCTGGTCACTCTCAGCCCCATGGAAGGAGGCAGTAGCAAGCCACTTCTGAAATTGTGCCAAGAAAGCTCCAGGGATTAGTCCACACATTCACCAGTGATCAAAGGGGTGCTGGTGCAAACTTGCATGCACACACACACTCTCTCTCACACACAGGCATTTTGAAGCATGCAAGTAAACTAGAGATTCAAGGATATAGAAGGAATCATTAATTCAAGAGCATGAGGCAAGCAAAAATGTGCAATAGTTAGCATTACTTGGTCGCACTCATTGGGGAGGGCAAAAGAGTCAAGATCATGGCCACCTAATCTAAGCCCATTCCATGTAAAAAAAAAAAAAAAGAGGGAGTAAAGCAGGTCTTCAGATATCTGGTTGTGGATGCCATCCTGGCATTTGGAACTCTGCAGGCACTTTTGATATCAGGCATGAAAAACAATTAGCTTATGTCAGGGGTGGGCAACTATGGCCTCTTTATGACCTGTAGACTTCAACTCCCAGAATTCCTGCCTCCGGAATTCTGGGAGTTGAAGTTCACAGGACATAAAGGGGCCATAGTTGCCCACCCCTGGCTTCTGGGATTTATTCAAGACAAGGTGTAGGACTCTTCCCCCAAACGCCCTGCCCAGTTCATTATTTCCCTCCCCCTCTTTTTTTCCGGTGGGTGAATTCTCCAGACCTGACCCAGATGTACAAACTGCTTTAAAGAAATATCCCCCCCCTAGTTGCTATAAATCTATGCCCCATTTGATTCTTGCTTTATGCACTCGAGGTCTCCAGGGGACAACAAAGCAAATGCTAGGGCTGTTTCAAAGGAGGGATAAAGGAATACGAGGCTTCTCAACTGGACCACCTGGTGAATCAATAAAGATGCTTTCTATTGTGTGGCCTACCCCATTCCCACTATTGCAGCCGGTTGAGAGAACATGAAGTGGCACTAGGGAATTGGCTGGGGGAGGGGGGATTTTTTTGTTTTGTTTTTCTTGATGCCTTGGAGATCAAGAATAGGATGAAAAAGAGGGATCTCTTTGTTATTGGGCTTGATCGTGGATCATAGACTGACTTCAAAGGGTCTCCTGTCTGTGTAATTTTGTGTGTGTGTGTGTGGTACTTTTCAGCAAAAACTCCAGACATCTGCATTTAAAATAAGAAATACATGATCAGATTTACTAGTTGGAATAAGTTATGCCAATTGCATCTGTTTGCATAAATGTACCGATTTTGCAGGCCATCTGTAATATTCATTTATTTAAATTATTTTTACCCTATTTTTCTACCGCAAGGAACTCAGAGCAACTCACAGAGTGTGAAAACAATGGCAAGCTATAAAAAGGATCATTTTGAAACACAAAGATTAAAAAAAAACAGACTGACCAATTCATTGGCCTTGGACCCCTGGGACTGCCATCTTAGGATGAATGAAATTTCATTCCAATTTTGTATTTATTAATTGACTGGTTCTTGCAACAGTTATACTTACAGGGTAATTAGAATGCAGGTGCATGCTGCAATTTTGGAACAGCAAACTGGAAAAATCAAGAGTAGATAGACACAAAATGTGTATTTTGGAACAACCTCTTCCCTGCATTACCACTGACATAGTGAATGCTGATATTGAGAATCATTTGTAAAAACTGTTGTGTCCTGAGCCTGCAAAAGCAGGCTCGGGATGTTGCAAGAGTCCCGGGGCAGTTCCAAAACAGTCCTTTATGAAATAAAAGAGATTGCTTCCTAAAAATCCGTAGCTCTCTCCCAGGGATGGGAAAGAAATCTGTTTAGTTTATATTTGAAAATGAATTCATTTCATCTTTCTTTTCAAGCCAAACTGAAATTTAGTTATCATGTGACATTCTCAGAATACTACAAAGCAGTTTGCCCACAATAAAAAGCGGATTAAGGAAAAGTCTACAAAAATGCACATATTCATGAAAATAATGGCCCAAAATGGCTTATGTTAGGAGAACAATGGGCAAAAACAGTTGGGCATATGAAGCAAACTTTAACAAACATTGGAGAATTAGGCCTAAAATTCATGCTGTTACTGTGATAAATTGAACTTTTTTGGGGGGGGGGGTGGAGGAGAACCTAAGAAAGGAAATCAAAATTGACATATTCACCAATCCTTTATTGCTACCAAGTGTTTTATTTTATTATTATTATTTTTCCTCTCTCTTTCTCTTTTTCTGAGCAGCACAAAGCACAGTCTATCAATTTTCTTTGCTAAGTCTAGATACTCTCCCAAGAGACCATGGAACATGCCACAGCCTAGAGGAAGCTTTAGCTCCCTAAGTCTTTCACACTACCTCCTAACCACATACGGACTTGCCATTTAATATCCTACTGCCTATAAACATTCATTTCACACTTAAAGAGGGGAAGCTTCATCACTTACACAATCATCATTTATTCATGCAGTGGAGGCTACAGGGAAAAGGTAGATAAATGAATTTTTTTTCTAGAAGAATTTGGAGCAGTTACACTTTGTGAAAGAGCATGCACGCCTTCCTTCCTGTCACGCTTTGGTTCTAAACATCTGTGCCCAAAGGATCTGTATGGTCCTGATCTCCTGGGTGGAGGAAACATTTGCAAGAGCTGGCCAATGACTTGAATCAATGGGTTTTTTTGCAGGCTTCAGTGGTTTCTTTGTAAGCTGTCAGTCATGCTTGGACTTAGGAGGAAAGCCTATAGCTCTGTGGCATTAGTAACATGCCTACAACTACAGTGGGTGCCACTGTTTCAGAGTGAGATAAGAAATTTCCAATCCGTGCAGACTGATTCCACAAACTCACAGAATATCAGGAGAGGCCCCATTTCCAGAGCTACAGTAGGGATCTCAGATGGGCTGAGAGGGCCTCAAACTTGAAGCAAGTTCTTAAGGACCCACAGCAGGAGCAGTCAGATTCAGTTTATACTATTGTTTTCATTCTTGTTTAGATTTTTATCCCATCAATCTTCCAGGAAGAGCTAAAGGTGGCATACATAGGACTTCCTCTTGTTTTTCTCTATAACAACCCTCAATAAATCTAGGATGAAAAAAACCTGGGCTAAACTTACTCTGTTATAATGATTTCCTACCAAATCCCTTCCTTTACTTTCTAGCATTTTGTAAATAAAGATAAGTTCGGGTTGACCTTTCTTGAACAGTGAAAACAATAGAAATTACCATTTGAGATTATTAATTATGACAAGGAT
>NW_015386789.1:1356469-1374377 GCF_001527695.2 Protobothrops mucrosquamatus
CACTATAGACATGCCAATTCAATTTGGAGCAAAACTAGTTAAATTACAAGATCAAGACAGGTGCAAGCAATGTAAAAAAGATCCTATATTGATTTACATCTTTGTGTATTTAAAACATTCCTGTTTGAGATTTACAGACTTCCAAATGAACTAATAAAAGTAAATTTACACTCTATGTGAATACTTAAGAGTAGCCATCCCCCAGCAATAATCAGCAATGGTTCTTAAACAGAATGAATCCCAAGCAAGGAAACTTCCATCTGGTTTCCAGTCAAGTAACCGCAGATTGTTGCTTTGGGGAGAAAGCCACAATAGGCCCTGTGTACAAGTCACCAGGCTCTTGCCCCCTGGAGAGATTGGGAGCAGGTTTTAGAAGCAGGTTTTACTGTTTAAGGCAGTTTGTACAGCATAACACTTTTCCACTATCATATAAGTTCACATACAGAATGCAGAGAAAGCTGGAGGAAAGATGTTAGACCATTTACCTATGTGGTCTTGTGTTGTCTATTCTGAGGAGGAATGTGTTTGGCTCTTACCTTAATGAAAATATCCGCATGTTGCATTTCCCTGGCCAACAAACAAATTGTAATGTATTGGTAGTATAATAAGATTTTAGTGAACTTTGACAGGCAGTTCATTGATCTGCAATGCACATGATCCCATATATGCTCCTGTTTACTTAGGGATTCATTGAAACTTACATTTTGATCAGGGTGTCTAAACTTTTGCATGCAACTGTAGTACATAGGAAAATAGCAAACAGAGTTTGCCAATGTATTTTACAATGTTAAAATTTAAATTTAAAAGAGTGTGCACTCTCTTCCCCACTCTCATGTGTGTGTGTGTGTGTGTGTGTGAGGGTGGGTGGTTGTGTATGTCTCTGTGTGTTTGTGTCTGTGTGTCAGTTTGTATACATAGTCTTCACAACCAGTCCTGTCCTTCAAAGGAGGAAGGAGTTCCACACAATCCTTTGCCTTCTCCCCCTCAACTAGCCACATAGAGGAGAAAAATGATTTTGATGATTTACAATGCCTTGAAAGGGCTGGAAAAAAGCAAAGTAAATAATAAATCAAAACCGGCAAAAGGAACAAGACTGCATCCATCTTTTATGAGTTCTATTCACTGTTTCATGTACAGTTCAGACATAAAACAAATGCGTAGCACAAAGTTGCAGCAGTTGCTTTTGAACCGGCTCTGCCGCCTCCTTGCTCCATGCTTTCACAAATGATTAGAAAGTAAATGTGGGAAGGGGCTGAGAAAATCAGAAAATCCCTGTTGGAGGAGCCCAATCTCCTCCCCCCGAACTCATCTTCTTTGACTCCCATTTCGGAAGTTTGGAAGTTGATAGGAAGAAGGTGATGAAGAAGGTGACAATGGCTAAGAAGTTCATATCCAAGTACACCGCTTTTCAAAATTCTCTGTATTCAACCAGTATCATGGTTTATCCATTCTGGAATGCAAAATATCTATCCCAGAACCTCTAGTTTGATGCAAGTTATGCCATCTCCAAAGCCTACTCTTTTGACCCACGAAGCAAGGCTTGTTATACCACTGTAGGATGGAGAAATAAGTCTGCATTTTTTTCGACTATTTCTTGTACAACTTCAGCTTTCTTTTCCTTTTTGTTTGGAAGGATTTATACTCCTTGCAGACAGCTGGTCATTTGCATTCTTTTAGAGAGTCACGGATAGAGAGTCTTCCTCAGGTATTCTGATCATTTGTATACACACACACACAAATATGAAAACTGTAAATGGCAAGCATCATGAAGAGTAAAGAAATAGATATAATAAGATCTGACTTTTTTTAAAAAGCAGGATAAAATATAACAACATTAAGCATCTTTAGAGGCAAATCTCATTCAGTAAGAATATGCTTTGCTTTCAATTGCTACTTTAATGTTTTTTAAAGCTGTATTTTATTTTTTAATTGCCACTTTCTAAGTTGTCCTGAAAGTAATATTGGTGGAGATGGAAATAGAATTGTTGTAATACTAAAATAAGGAAGACATTTTTTAATGTGAATAGGCCATCCTATAAAGCAGCAGATAAGATTTCCTCGCCCCCCCCCCCTTGGGGACGCTGGTTTTAAATTGAAAAGGGAGATAGAAAGGAATGATAAAACATCCTTTAGCTTGTTGTAGAGATCAGCTGACATATCTCAAACCTGTTCTGGCATATCAGTATTTCACGAGAAAAAAGAGGCGAAATTTACTGATGTTTGATTCTGATTTTATCTAGGACTTTTGGACAGGTGGTATTAGAAAAAGGTGAGATGGAAAAGCAAGTGAGACTCCCTCTGAATTAGCTTCTCTTTCTCCCCATGTCCTTATTCCGTGGATATTTGGATCACATCTGCATTAAAATTAAGGCCTAAACTAAATTTCCTATGGTCCTTAAATATCTGGATTGTTGCACCTAATGTTGAGTTAGTGACTCAGTGCCGCCTTCCAGCTCTGCAGTTTTATGTCAAAGGAATAGCTTCAATCTTTCATCCCACCTATCTGCCACTAGTAGGTACTCATAACTCAAGTGGCATATTTAAAATTAAACTACAATCCTTAGCACACTGACTTAGAAGCTATGCAATCAGTTGGCTTTATTCCAGAGAAAAGAAGAGCTCAGAGGTGAACATTAACATGCGCAAAATATACCATTATTTCTCTTTCAGCAATTTAATGTATGGCAGAAAGGAATCTCTTGAAGTGCATTTGGCTCCTTCAGAGCATTCTGTTATTTTTCCCCCCTCCTTTTAATGGTCCTGGTTCTTCCTTTCCTGTGAAGTTGGAGATGTTGTTTGCTCCTTCAGATAATATTTGGAACCATCGATGCTTCCAAACAGAACTCTGAGCAGAAAGACAAGTTTGTAGGAAGCAGAAGGCCAACAAACTCTAAAAACAATGTTTGCTTACCAAATTTTAAAGCAAGTTGGGTGGGGGGTCATAGACTCATTGTGCTCTCTGAAATCTGCTTGGTCCCATGCCACATTTAATAAAGATTCCTTTTAATTGAAAAACAACTTAACTAGGACACTAGAACATTATAAATCACCAGGTCATTAATATCCTATACCTCTGCACAAGTGATTTTTGACCAGACAAAAATCCCAGTGAAGTGACAGAGTATCTTGGGGATGAGGTTTTATTTTTATCTATTTTATTTTAAACTGCCCAATAGACAAAGTTCTCTGGGCAGTTTACAAGAAAGCACACTAAATAAATATAATCTTAAATAAAATTATACACAACAAAATGCAAAAAATTAAAACAACGAAAGGTGTAAGGTGGTCATTTAAAAATGAAAACAGTATAAATTAAAATGCAATTAACAAGCAGCTTAAAAGCCTGGGGAAATAGAAAGGTATATTTCTGGCACTGAAATGCTGCCGATGTAGGTGCCAATCAGGCCTCCATGGGGAGGGAATTCCATTAACGAGACGCCACCCCAGAAAAAGCTCTTCCCCTTGTAGAGGACCACCTCCCTTCCTTTGGTGAGATGACCTTGAGGATGATCTCATCAGATGATCTTAAGGTGTGGGCAGGTAGATATGTGTTAACTCCATCAGATAGACCACATTAGAAATCACTTCCATTACCGTGGTTAACATTCAATCTTTCTTGTGCCTTGTGGATTGTTATAACAATTGTTTTTTTTATATATATTTATTGTTTTACTAACTGTTGTACACTATCCCAGACTCACATTTTTGTGAGACTGGCAGCCATATAAATTTTTATATGTAAATAAATAAACTTTACATAATAAAACTACTTTGACTGAGATTGGCTATAACAGAATCTTGCAAGTCGGATTGTGTTGAGTCTCCTCCCCCTCCTTATACTTCTGGGAATTAAGGAGGTGTCTGAGCTATTCTGTATATGCTCTGCTTCTTCTGGACTTAAGCCCCTTGTCTCCTTAATAACAAATCTTGCCTATTGCTGTCATAATCATCTGATTTACTGTTTATAATATGGGAGAGTGAACTTCTTTGGTTAACCTGCTCCTAAATTGCAGAATTCAGTCTGGTTCAGTCACCAGGACCAGAAATTTTGTCTTCT
This sequence comes from Protobothrops mucrosquamatus, assembly GCF_001527695.2. Classification (NCBI taxonomy): domain Eukaryota; kingdom Metazoa; phylum Chordata; class Lepidosauria; order Squamata; family Viperidae; genus Protobothrops; species Protobothrops mucrosquamatus. Next base: position 1,360,527 of record NW_015386789.1, read on the forward strand.
GAGCTTTCGTAATTGTGCACAGGGAATTTCTCTGTGTGCTTTGGGCTGTTCTGTCTGTAGTATTTATATGGTTCCTGTTGTGTAGCTTTTTAGGTGTAGATTGAGGTGTTGATGGCTGGCTAGTTGTTGGCTGTTGTTTCCTTGTGCTGTCAAGCCCTCACCTCCTAAGCATTTGATAAGCTGGGGGTATATCAGCACTTCTGTTGATTGACGTGGGGCCTGTTCCCCAGGCTTCAATCACTTCCCTGGCTGTTTTTGTGCCTGCTTGTCCAACAATCTTAGTAGCTGCAAAACTAAATGTACATCCTTGTTCATTGCACTGTGAGGCTACCAATGAGTTCCGGTCTCCTTATCTGACTGCTTGCTTGTGTTCTTCCAATCTGGTGCTTAGCTTCCTCCCCATCTGTTCTACAATACATAGTCACAGGGACATCCATGCAGGGGATTTTATATAGATTATATTGGAAATATCTCCCACCTCCAAGAGATCTTTGCAGTGCATAATTTGTTCCTAGATTGTTTTGGGGTTTAAAGGAAAAAACCAGCCATTGAATTGGGTGGCACCAGCAGCATGGACAAGCAGCCAGACTAGATGGCAAAGAAATGACATAATATGGGTATGTTTGTGTGTGTGTTTTAGCATCTAGCAAATGGATGTTTGGGAACTGGGTAGACCAAATGTCTTAGGGATTTTTTAAATAAGTAGATAATCCATGACAGTCCTTTTGTGGGTGAATGCATTACATTCTTCAAATTCCTTATCTACTCCACCCTCAAAGGTTACTTTCACCTAATTGACACAGGGCTTTCCCCCACCTGAATATCAGTCTATTAAGTCCGTAATCAAAAATTACGTAATGGCAGCATTGCTCCTAAGAGAAGGTGAAAAGGCCAAGTTCCTTTAAAGCAATCAAAGGTTAAACTTAATTTGTTTTTGAACTTTGCTAGCGACTGGAGTAATCGGCTTCTGCCTTTGTAATTAAATCAGCGGTGCAGGTGTATTTCTGTAATATAGATTGGGGACTGGGAAATAGCAAATCTATCCTGTGTCAGTGGAAACAGTCTTCATCAGAGAGGTCTCTGTGAAATAGTCACAAGAAAATAGTCTTTCATGGGTGACAAGAAAGATGGAACTTAGAGGTCTGCATAAGCAAAGATGTATGAAAGTGGAAATATATGAACATAGTTGAAGGTCCTTCTGATCCTGAAAATATTGCAAGATAAAGTATACCATAAAGAAGTTGAGGCTATGGTATGTACATTCAAATAAAGAATGTTATTCCCCCCCCCTTTAAATTATCCTATACCAAATCAATTTTATTGATCAGTGCCACATCTGACACTCCATTTTTGAGCCAAGCACTCTCATGAAATAGCAAGGACAATATGCCACACATGGGGTGGGATCATGTCTTGAAATCATTTGCAACCTGGAGATTTTAAAATCCCCCCCCCCCCAGCTTCTAAAGCAGAAACTTTGAAGACTGTTAAACATTGAAATATATCTTGAAAAATACAACAATAATTAAAATATCAATTGCTATCCAATTTTGGTGCAAACTCCAGAGGGGCTTAGGGACATGGGGTAGTGGGGAGGTGGTATTCACGGTCTGTGAGTTGCATATTTTATAACTTATTACATAATAAGTTATCTTGAAGTGAGATTGTTTATGCAGTTTCTTGGGAAACTCCAATATTGCTAAGAATTTCCAAATATATTGGAGAGAGAAAATAATAATAATAATAATAATAATAATAATAATAATAATAATAATAATAATAATAATGATGATGATGATGATGATGATGATGATGATGATGATGATGATGATGATGATGATGATGTAAAACAAGTGGTCATGGGATGCTGAAAAAAATGCAAAAAATGGAAAAGGGGGAAACCAAATGAAGCATCCTGAAAAAATACCTTGGCTGTGCAGCTGGAAATAGAAATGTTTCATGTTGTAACATTTCATTGCGACTCACAGTTTTATGCAAGTTTGTTCCGTTTTCATATCAGCAAGAAGATAATGCCAGTAAATGAGGGAGATGTGCTATGTGTAAGAAATGGGAAACAGAAGAGACACAAAAACAACAACTGATTGCTATACCAAACCAGGTGCAAATTTAACTAATTGAAAGAAACATTGAGGATCCTTTATCCAATTTAAAAATGAAAGAAGAATTGGATGGGGGCTTTTGGCAATTCCTAGAATTCCTTTTCCCCTTTCACTGGTAAAAAGCTCAAAAATGTTGAATCTGAGCGCTTTCCCATCTATTATGCCTCACCAATGTAGCAATACCCACAAACAGCACCTTTTTAAGAACCAGGAGAAACCCTACTAAGGAATCTACAATGCACGCTGCCTTTAATTAGAAAAGAATGCACACCCTCCTAGAAGCACCATAAATCTGGCTCCTGTGGGAAGGAATGTCCTGAATTTAAGTTGTAATTAGAACTTCTATTGATGGTGCAAAGGCTCATTTTTCATGTGAAGGCCGCTCACTGCTCCCAGTCAAGGAATCAATCTGTGGTCGTTGATGAGATGAAGCTGTCAGATTTGCAGAGTGGATTGATCATAGCAATGCAGGAATCTCATCTGGCTTAACCCTTTGGCCACCCACACGCTGCCAGGGAGCTGGAACACAAATATATTGGCCCTCCGGCATCCAAGTTCATTCCTGCACCCTCTCCCTTTGCCTATCAGCTTGGTAACAAAAAAATGATGGTGTTACCTAGTTTGGGTAATGAAACATCTACAGAAAAAAAAACAACCAAGCTCAGAGAGCACCAAGGACCCCTCATAACAAAAAAGATTGGCAGGTGCAATCAGAGATCACTGAAGATCAATCTTCTACTATTTCTGTTTAGGTAATCAGATGGAAATCAGAATTTGCTAAAATATAGAAGTGTATTCATAAATGGAATGGACTGTATTTATAAAGCTTCTTAATCAAATGTTCATCTGTTTTTAAAAGTATTTTATTAAATTGGAAGATGGAAGAAGAACAAGTAAAAGAGACAATGATAGTATGGGCGAAGAACTTTGGATATTCTATAGAATTAGAAGACTGGCAAAAACTGTGGGATAAAAATATCAAACTTACTAAAGCAGTAACATACAAAGAAAACTTATATAAAATGACACCAGTTCGCTTAGTGAAAATGTTTAAAAATTTATCGGATACATGTTGGAAATGTAAGCAAAAACCGGGTACTTATTATCATGCCTGGTGGACATGTTCTATTGCAAAAAAATATTGGTCTAAGATTCATAGATGGTTAGAAAAGATGATGAAAATCCAGATAGAATTTAAACCGGAACTGTTCTTGTTAGGTATATTAAGACCTAACTATGGCAAACAAAATGATTATTTAATATTACATGTATTAACAGCTGCAAGAATAGTATTTGCCCAATTTTGGAAAAATGAAAACCTACCGTCAGACCAGATTATAATTTTGAAAATCCTCGATTGTGCAGAAATGGACAGATTAACGTTAGAGATGAAGGAGAAAGAAGATTCAATCTTTTATAAAACCTGGGAAAAATTTTATCAGTGGGTTGATACACGTTAGAATAAGAAGAGATTTTAGAGCTTTATTATATTAAGTATTAAGGTTGATGATTGGAAATAGTTGTTATGCTATCAACTATATTAATTATTTAAAGGAATATTAGTGTTTTACCAAATGTCAGTTGTAACTATACCGATTTATTCTTATAAATGTCTAGTATTATATAAACAATAATATTCAATATGAAGACCCGGACGACAGCTTGTTCGCTGAATTATGAATTTACTGTAGTTATCCACACCCTGTCCCCTTTATCCCGATTTTCCTGTACCCGCACCGACCCCACCTTTTCCCTACCCATATAAAATCTAATAAAATATATTTTAAAAAAATAAAATAAATGGAATAGACTGGATAGATTTGGAATTTTTTAACCTTGCACTTGGAAGAATGAGAAACAAAAGCCCCATTTTCTTTAGTATCATGTAGGAGCATTTCCTTATACTTTTTCTTAATCATTTTGATAAAAATGAATGTTTCTGCTCTTTCTAAAATCCCATTCCACCTTCCTCTCACTGTTTATCCAGTCTTGAACCAATAACTTTATTTTTAAATTACTTAATGCAAATTGATGATGCACAGGAGAAGACTGGGAGCCCAGCCTTGAGGGTGTGTGAGGGGAACATATCAAACTTACAGTGAGCATTATGTACCCCTGCACCAGTCAATACTGGGCAGGATGAATTAGTGGACCAGCTTAATTACCGTATTCATACAGTTGCTTAATCTGGTTTTGTTGACCAATGTCCTTGATTTCTATGAAAAACTAATCAAATGGCCTAGATTTGCATATCAAGCCAATATATACACCCCATAGCCATGGTTAAGTATAAACGAGGTTGGTTGGACTAGAAGACCTCCAAGGCCCCTTCCAACTCTGTTATTCTGTTATACTTCTCAGGCTAAGATAGTCTCAGTTCCTCTATCACCAAATTTTGGAAGTTAGTAAAGGCTTCCCTTTTGTCAAAAAGACTCCAAAATATTACCCACCTTGCAATTTTTAATGCTTTTAATATTTTTTATATTGCTGATTTTTTTGCTGCTGCTATTTTGCATTGTATATCTCTGTATTTTAGAATAATATTTTAAACTCAACTCTGTGGAGGGTGAGAGTGGAAGATAAATGTTTCAAATAAAGAAATACTGCCAGAGGCAAAAGATAAAATGGAGCCCATATCATACACAGAAGTAATTCCAAGTGTATTTATTTATTGTATTTGTATCCTGCATTCCTAATAAAGAGCTTAAGGAATCACTTCCCATTTTACCCTCACAGGAGCAACTGAGATTAAACAGAAAGAACATCTGTGATTGCCCCAGGTGTCCCTTTCCAAGCTCCATGCTTAGGTGGGAACTTGAATATGAATCTCTTCAGTACCATTTAACATTCTAGCTAGTTAAATTCTCCAACCCATCTGAGGATGCCAAAAACATTGCCTCATTTGGTATGGTTGAGCCTAACCACTTGTTTGGTGCTTGACCTAGAAATGTGTCAACCCTGTAAATCAGGAAAACAAGTCCATGGCCCTGCTTCACCTGTTAAGTGCCTGACACAAAATCCTAGCCAGAAATCAGAAATGAAAAGGATAATACTACTTCTGGTGGGATCCTGTTTCATATTTTGAGAACATTCATGTTTAGTTTCCCAACGGTGCTTTTTCCAAAAGGCAACTGGACTTTCTTGGTTTTTCTTTGAAATCATTTTGCTTTTTATCAAGAAGCTTCTGAAGTTCAGTGAGAACTGAAGAAGCTTCTTGGATGAGAAGTAAAACATTTTTCAAAGAAAAAAACAAGAAAATCCAGTTGTCTTTTGGTAAAAAGCACCTTCGGGACCACCATGACCTGAATGATTGAGTATCTCCATAGACATTCATGTTTAATACTGTCCCTTCCTACTCCCTTGTAGACAATCTTCCTTCCTTCCTTCCTTCCTTCCTTCCTTCCTTCCTTCCTTCCTTCCTTCCTTCCTTTCTTTCTTTCTTCATTCTAAAAACTCTTTATTCTATCAGCTAGAGAAAACTCAATTATGTTCCATCTTTCTGAACTGGCTGGCCACACCACAGCCATCCTCTTAAACTGGTTAGTGAAATGTCATCCTTAAATGTTCAGGCTTAGTCCACTTGAACAGCAACAGCAACAACAGGCTGAGGCCCTCACCATGTGAATTCCTTTCCTGGCTTCAAGCTGAGCCCAGAGTGAGGGACTGTCATTCCTTCTCCTCAAAGGCGAGCAAGCTCCTGCTCTGAATGCCTTCTGATGCCTGCTAATGAATTGGCTGCAGTTCAGTTCAGCAGAAAATCCCAATTGTGACTGAAAGGAAGTGGAAAGATTGTAGGAGGTGGGGGGAACCAAGTGTGCAGAAAGTGACTGATAATGTCGCTACGGCCAAGAGGCTTACAGAGTCTGGCCAAACATTTAGTCTCCGTGGAAAAGAACATGCTTTTCTCACACAATGATGGTCTCAATATCCAATTCCTGGCATCTTCACAGCTGTTGCCAGGGGTGGGAATCCTTTCTGTCTTGGGGCTGCGCTTCTAATATTAGAATCACAAAGTGATGTGCTTGGAAGAGGTTATTGAGTCTAATTCCCTCGATCAGTGCAAGGATCCCAATTAAAGCATCATTGACAGATGGCTGTCTAGTTTCTGCATGAACACCTCCAGTGACAAGAGACTCTACCTCCCTGAGTAATTTGCTCCATTGTAAAGAATCATAACAGAAAGTAGCCAAGGGCCAGAGGGAGCAAACGTTAATGTGATGGTGTCAATTGAGGAGGCAATGGTTGGACTTGCATCCAGTTTCTTCCTGTTCAGTTTTTTTTTCAAGTGTGGGTGGTTAAGTTTGTAGATGTATTAAATCTACTAAAGGCTTTACATAACCATTTTTTTAATTTCCAAAATTAGTGGAAAATTGACCACTTTTATTTAATTGCAATTGGATTTCAGCAGCCAAAGTTGGACGGGGTGGTTCTGGCACCATATAAAAGGGGACATGTGGCTTGTTGGATACGGATTGAACATTCTGATCAGGAACTATGTAATCAAGGGTTATGTAGGAGGTCTGAAGCCGAGTCCAATCTCTTGGCTAAATGCATGTTTAAAAGGTACAAAATTCTCCGCTATCCTGATTTAATGAGGTAGGGCAGATTTTCCTGAATAAAAGCCAATCTCTCATTTCAGAAATGTTGTAGACACCGCCCACCCAGGGCTAAGCTAGTCCAACATACAAATAGGAACAATGTCCCAAAGTGAAAACCTAACATCCTCCCTGCAAACAGATATTTATAGCATTTCAAATAGAACATTAGTGATTTTTTTTCTTCTGGACATGGGTTTCCTTTTTATAAGGCATTTGCAATTGTACTATCCCTTGAGTTCTGAAGTGCTACCTCCCAGGAGGATTATACCACACAGATTAGTTCTAATACTAATTTACCCAGCAGTAAATGATGCAAAACATAATCTAACAGGCAAGTATTTTGTGATTTTTCTCTCCTGCTTCTTCTAGCAATCATACGAAAAACAGATTTGCCTTTTCGTCTGCAACCCTCGTAATTAGTCCTTGGCACATTAAAGTTTTATGGAAAAAATATTTAAATTAACAACCAGAAAAGAGTATGAGAGACAGGGGAGAATAGACTGAGACACGGAAAGGAATGTATTTTCAAAAAATGGAAAACAGATTTATTGAAATTTCACAGGCAGCCTAGGCCAGTGCCCAAATATTCTAGGCTCACAAATCTTTCAGGACCAAGCTGGCATTCCAAATTCTCTGTCAGAGAATGAACTGAATTGCAAAGATATGGGATGGACAATTCTATTGTTTGTCAAAAGCAGGACACACCATTAATGGTGGCAATAACACTGTTACTGAAAAATCCAGCCAGAGTTGTTCCTTCATGTTGGAAGGAACCCTTGAGGTTTGGTGGATATGTGAGTAGCCAAGAAGGCTGCAGATCAATATCCATAGGACTATCAAAATAAGTAAGACAACAGCCACAGCATTGTGATTGATGTGTATTCTCTTTTAAATACACACTACATATTCAAATGAGTAGGGTTTTGATCACTGTGCCATGACCAATATCTGGTTTTATCCCCCCCTGCCCTGTCTGGATACTGCTACAAACAATGAAATACAGGACATTCATACACATTTCTTGGTCACCTTTGAACTAAGTGCAAAATTTCTCCAGGCCAGCCCTGAATGTTTATCTAAAATTCTCTTCTTGTAAAGAATTTCTAAAGCAAATTCTGCTTCATCCAATTGAATGAAGACTCTCTAGTACTTTTACAGACCCACTCCGCACTTTTGAACTACCATGGAAAGGCAAGAAATGAACAAACAAACCCCCTGGTGGCAAAACAAGAACAACAGAGGTCAAGTTACCAAAGAGAAATCCAACCTAGAACCAAGGAGAAATTTCCTGACAGCAGGATCAATCAGTGCTTCAGAATTCAGGGGTGAGGTTTTTAAAAGAGACTTGATAGCCATTTGTCCAGAATAGTATAGGGTCTCCTGCTTGAGCAGGGGGCTGGACTAGAAGACCTCCATGCTCCTTTTCTACCTTGTTATTCTGTTATTCTTTTAAGATGATGAGGTCAAGGAGACACAGGATAGCTTGCCAGACAGCTGGGCTATACCGGTCACTGTCCAAGGTGCTGAATTAATTCTCAATGCTTGCTGAGTTTCACAGAAGTTTTACCTGCAAGGCCTTCACCTCACTTTTTTTTCCCAATTTGGGCAGCAGCTTAGCATCTCCCATTGTCTTGTAACATGGTCTCCATCTATCTTTAGCTGTAGAATGAAGGGAGGGCTGACTGATGGCCAGGGTGGCTTTATTTCAAGTACAGGAGATCTCACTAAGCCAGCACACAAGCAACATGTGTGAGTTAGAAGAGTCTCCACTAGGCCATGTTAAACATATTCCTCAGAGCTCCCTCCTAATTGCAGGATCTGTCAAGGCTTTGTGGATTAGGAGGCTACTGCATCAGAAGACCAAGATGAGATTTATTAGAGGAAATAAGGAACAAGAATTGTGGGGGAAGGATGAGTTTTATTCTTTATGGGGAGTTTTTATGCCCTGCAGTTTTATGCACAAAATCTTTACAGCCTGCTATTCAAAGCCCTATCAATTTCAATCAGCAAGTGAGACAATATGAGTAAATATGGTGAATGGGAATTGGGGTACCCAGAGCTGGAAAAAGTGAAACATGGGAGAAGGCACACTAACTAGAAAGGAAGATAGAGGAGGAGGACGCATAGGGTTTTATTGGAGGATCTATAAATCATTGATCTCCCCATTTACATACCTAAAGCTGGTCATTCAGACAAAATGCATTTCTTTCTATTAGTTTTCATTCCATTTAATGAAAAGTAATTCATATTTGATATTTCTTTCAAAGAAGGAGAAAATGTCAGAAACGTTCTCATAACCAGAACAGGGAGTTTTGGCACTTATTTAGCTACAAGGACACCAAGGGAATGTTCAAATGCCTCATCTTTCATTATAGAGTTATCTTTCTTATATTCTGGAGCCTCTGTGGCTTCCCATCCCTCCATTAAATGTGAAAGGAAGACATTGGAAGGGAAATCCTCCTTTGGAGCTTTTTCAGTGTGAGAAGTGTAAGCAATCAAGAAGCCTTCAGAATACTGGAAAGCTGTGCATCAGAAAACAACCACATCACAGTCCACCATAAAATAAGCTCAAAACTATTACAAAGAGAAATTCTGCAGAAATGCTCAAACTCCCTGAGACTAGGGAAGAAAACCTGTTTCATATGGAGAAGAAGAAAGAACTGAAAAGTAGAAAGGCATCATTATATATACCTATTTCATAGTGCTTTACAGCCCTTTGTAAGTGGTTTACAGAGTCAGCATATTGCCCCAACAATCTGGGTCCTCATTTTACCAACCTCAGAAGGATGAAGGGTGAGTCATGTTTGAGTCAGTTGGGATTGAATTCCTGGCAGTGGGCAGAGTTAGCCTGCAATGCTGCATTCTAACCACTGCACCACCACAGATTTTATACATATACATGTACATATACACGTTTCCACATTGCAAAAATGCCTCTTTTTTTCTTGCATGCCTTTGAACATATACATGCCAAGGCCTCTGTACTTTAGGACCTAGTGAAACCTCAACATTATTATCCAAAACAACTGGAGAATTCTCCTCTGAACCAGGAAGTCTGCGAGTCTTAAGGCCTCTGGAGCTTTCTACTTTGTAAAATCCCAAAAGAATTTTAGTCTTGTTATCATGAGCTTCCTTCTGTTACGATGAATCATCACTTGAAGATACGGCACATATCTGGGTAAGACAGCTGGGTATGAAGGTAGGGCCATTACAATTGGTCTTCTGTTGTCCAGATTTTTGCACATACTTTTGGGAATCTCAGAAGTGACATCCGCCCTGATCAAGAGCCAGTCCTTTTCTGTGTAATTTGCCACTTTTTCTATTTATCAACTCAGAATTTTTCGGAATTATGATTCTGATGGCTCCTCTGCTATCTTGTCAGCCTGAAGAGGTGACTTTTTGGGCTGCTTGTTTTTGGCACCACTGTTCTCTTTAATTGAAAGTAAAAACAGTTTAAGTGTACGACTGCCCTGTGTGCTCAGAAAATTTCTCTGCCTGATTGGCACGGCCTTCTTGATGGCCCCCAAGGAGAAGACTGAGGTTGCAGTTCCTGCTTGTATTGAAGCGGAATTAGTAACAAAGCCACTACATTCAAGACAGCAAAATCTCTCCTCTCTCCCTGACCCCCATTTTCATTTGGACTGTGTAGTTTTCCATTCCTTAATATTAGATCAACTCAGCAGATCATCCCCCATGTTTCTGAGTGTTTGAAGGCTTAGTCACCACCACACCATGTGTTGTTCTTAGCTTCATATCAAGTTGCATTGTAATCCCTTGAAAGAGTGGGCATTGTTGGCATTAGAGACAGTCCTCCACTTCCATCCACAAACAGGACTGGAATTTCCATTATAAATCAGTATGGTCATAAAGGGAGTCATCATGTGACTGGGACCCAATTTTATGACCATTTTACTGTGGTTATTAAGCAAATCAAATGGTTGTTAAGTGAATCTATCTCCTTGATTCTAGTATTTTGTATAGTTTTAAAATTTTAATTGTTTTTCTATTTATCTTTTTATGGTTTATAAGCCACCCAGAGCCACCATAACAGGAAGTCAAGAGGCATATAAACTTAATAAATAAATAAAATCCGGTTACATCCAATTTTTTGGGTCAAAAACCAGCTGGGACAGTTGCAAATCATTGTCATATGACTGCAAGATGCTGCAACCAGTCATAAATGTAAACCAGTTGCCAAGTGCCCAAATTGTGATTATGTGATTGTGGGGGTGGTATGGTAGCTCTAACTTCAAGGACAACTTGTAAGGCAGTTTTTTGAAGACCAGTGTAATTTTGAACTATCATTATTCAAATGAGACAAATTCCTTGTGTGTCTACCACACTTGGCCAATAAAATATTCTATTCTATTCTATTCTATTCTATTCTATTCTATTCTATTCTATTCTATTCTATTAATTTCTATTCTGTAATTCTATTCTATTCTATTCTTTTATTTTTATTTTTATTTCTATTTCTATTCTATGAACAATAATGAGTCAAGGACTACCTAGTATCTGGTTTCAGAAGGCCAAAACCTGTAACCCAATCTGCTAAATTATTGGGCAATGGAAGAAAAAACAGTGAGAAGAGCAGAATTTCACAATACTGAATTTAGTTGGTGCTTTCATTGCATCCTAATGATAGCAAACTTCCCGACTTAAGCCAGGAAAGTGGCTCATAGTCAGTGGACTTGATTTAACAAAGACCTGCTCCATTCTAGTCAATAGCATAATCAATGGATTTCACAGTGGGACCAAACTGTGGTTGTTTAGCATTCCATAATCTGGAGTTAGGTTTGCATCAGAGGGAGTTGTCAAAAGCATTACTAGAAATGATGTAAGTTTGAGCTCAGAAGCTGAAAGGCAGAAAAAAAAATCCAGATATCCTACGTACATGGCATGGAGTTGTTTTCTAACTCTTCTCAAAAGAGAAGATAGTTGTAAAGCCAGATGCCAAATCAGAGTCACAATGTTCCACTTTGAGAGGACTGTCTTATCCCCATGTCTTCTCACATCTGCATTTCCAATTATTTTGAATAGCTCCAGATGGGATGGAAAGGAGGCAGGCCATTGCCCAGAGAAAGCAGCTGTTCATATGGAATTTCTGGCCCAGCTGGAAGCAGAGAGTTCTGTTGGTCTCACTTAACAGTCGGCTTTTAAGGAGTCTTATAACTTTGGGCATTTAGCTAACTTCTTTCTTTCTCCTTTTTAAAAGAAATTGAAATGAACTGAAGCATGCCTCTGGGCCTTTTAGTCTCAGTTGCTGGTGCTTGAATGAGTAGAATATCTTTGTCTAGAGAGTATAATAAAATGAAAACAGTGTTGGACCCCCTGACTTGTTCAGTGCGCAGCATCTGTCTTCATTTGCTGAAGCATCCAAGCTGTTTCCTTTCCTTTCCTTTCCTTTCCTTTTCCTTCCTTCCTTCCTTCCTTCCTTCCTTCCTTCCTTCCTCCCTCCCTCCCTCCCTCCCTCCCTCCCTCCTACCCTTCTTTCCTCCCTATGCCTCTTTTCTTTGAATCCATCAGCAGAGTTCCTTTCATCACTCTGTACAAATAGTAACCATGTATAGAATACCTGGAGAGGATCTGGCACATTTTATATTTGTTTGCATTGTAATCTATATAAGAATTCTTTATAGTATGACAGTTTTAATTCACATACTGTAAACTATCGTCAGTGCAGTTGAGGGTGATCAGAAAATAAAACAAATGTCCAGCATCCAGTTCTTTAGACAATCCCATCCTATGGTATGCTATAAGGCAGCTTTCTGTGTCCTGGGTCCTTCACAATGGATTGCCATTTTAACTTAAGCCACAATGACATGGAATATCCAACACAGGGTTCCTTGGGGGAGAAAGCTATAGGCCATTTCAGATAACAGAATAACAGAATAACAGAGTTGGAAGAGATTTTAGAGGTCTTCTAGTCCAACCCCCTGCTTGAACAGGACACCCTGTACCCAAATTTGAAGATGATATTACGCTGGCAGGAATGGCCAACACCCCAGAAGATAGGCTCAAGATCAGATGGATTTCGGCCCTATTTAACAAAATGAAATGTAATGGAGAGAAAAGTAAGGTGTTACACTTACACAAGAAAAAACAAATGTTCAGGTACAGATTAGGTGAAACTTGGTTCAATAGCAGTAACTGTGAGAGGGATCTTGGAGTCCTTGTGGGCAATAATTTATATATGAGCCAACAGTATGCAGCAGCAGCCAAAAAAGCAGATGCAATGGTAGGCAGCATTAACAGAGGGTTACAGTCAAGATCATGTGAAATATTAAGTGAGAATTAGTTTTGGGTGTAAAGATGCTTCTTGGAAACAGATAAGTGGGAGCATAGCCCCTAGCTGCATAGAGGGCAGAGCAAGAAGCCAAGAGAGACCTTCCCCAAGTTCTCAAGCTGTAAAGGTGACGGCTGATCTGTCTGGTCTACCTTGCAAGGCCAACACATTCCTTGTTCATTTAGAATACAGTATTGAATACAATGCAATAGAACCAAAATAGAAGTTTCAATAAAATTCTCAAGCACCTTGAGAATAATGTCAGAAAGACAGAACCCTATCTCTTCGGGAAAGGAAACCGCTGAGAAATTGTTAGGCACCTTCCAACAGCACATTAAAATAAGCAATTGTGTCCGTTTTCTCTTCCTGCTCATGTGTGAAGCTAGAAAGAAAAAGAGTGGGGTTCACCGGGGATTCAAGGCAATGGGAATCACAAGAACTCTAGCAAATGAGATCGCCTTCCTTCTCCTTTCACTCCTTTCCCCCCAGCCGCTGTGATTGATGGCTTTGAACTGTTTAGCGAAGGCTGAGTCAGCTCCCCAGCGACCTTCGCAGGATTCCTTTAAGTCCCCCAATTCCCCATCTGTTGCTCGATGTCACTCAAGCTCAGCAGATTGATGGCAGCTCACGGTCAATTTCTCTGATGCACTTTTGCTAAGAGACACTCGTACATCTTCCTAATGTCATCTCACCCGATCTGAGGTCAGGCTTTCAACAGACAAGAAATGTTCCAGAATAAATCACCAAGCATAGCCCCCTCCCTCGTGGCAGAGGGGGAAGGGGGAGTGGGGGAAGAAGAGATGAGTCAGTCCAGACAGTCATAAGACGGAGAGAGGTGGGAAAGGAT
>NW_015386790.1:0-8348 GCF_001527695.2 Protobothrops mucrosquamatus
TGTGTGTGTGTGTGTGTGTGTGTGTATAAAATGCTCACTCTTTGGTTAATGTACTTCTTATATACTGTACTTTGATGAAGTGTGAAAATTAGCCGCAGAAGACTGACACTATATATAAATGTTTAATTTTATGACAGATAGCTAGATGTATCCAGTTCTAGAGTCAGTAAAGTCTTAGCAAAATGTTTTTGTCCTTTGGGCTGATTGTTTTTTTTTTTTAACAAAAAAGGCGGAGGACCAATGAATCAGGGAAGGTCATGACATTAGGCTTACTCAGGATTAAATAACTGAGACTACTATATCTCTGACCTCTTGACTATGATTATATATTATATACATATAATAAGTGTTATAAAAAAGAAGAAAACAGGCTAAAAAAACCAAAAACATTCAGAACATATGTTTACATACATAGATCAATAAAGAGAAGATAGATAATTTAGATAATTTACACTAATCAGTTCTGCAGCCACTGAATTGCTGGAGTCATATGTATGTCTTTCAATATGGAACAGTAAGTCTTTTGACTATAGTAATCCCTTTTCTTCATCCAGATGTCACCTCCCAGGTGATGTTTTAGATAATTTTAAAAATTCTTTCCATTTGATAAATTTAATGGTTAATTAAATTGTATCTGAATGAATGAATGAATGAATGAATAAAAAGAAAAAATATGAGGATATTAACATACAAGCAATGATAAGCACAATTTTATTGGGATGGCTTGCAACAAGCTGACTGGTCCTGGGTTCAGTGAAGTTGCCGTATGAGAGTGGGGAGAGTCTGATCACATGTCTCCCAAATCTGATCACATGTCTCCCAAATAAGACTATCCTTTATTAAGGAATCTTCCAAGAATTCTTCTCAGAGCCCCATAAGATAATTTGAAAAAGAACTGTAAGTACAGGAGAAGCAAAATTGTGCTGGATTAAAAGAAAAAGGTTTAAAAATCAGATTTTACCTGTATAGATGAAATCTGACCATCAGGCTCTTTCAAGTGAAAACAAAAGAGTTTCTCAATCAATTATTCTCAGTCCTGTGAAGAACACATTTTAAAACATTTCAAAGCTTTTCAAAAAGTACAATTATGGCTATTTAAAACAAGAAAAAGCACATAGGTCAGAACACCAAGGAAAGGGAAATTAATTTAGCTTTTTTATATATCCTTGAGAAAAGGCATATGATGATTAGAGTCTTTTTTTTTAATATGGAGGCTACTATCTATTTCGGCACACTTGAAAAAGCACTTAAGGCAGCAATATTTTCCCTATAATTAGGGAAAAAAATGTGTGTCAGTCCTGAAAGGCAGCATTTTTCTTATCACTGCAAACAATATCCTCTGACTCCAATATTTCTCCTCTTTCAAACGAGCTCTTCTTGACCTTTCCAAAATGTATGCATTTTTATAGTGAGACTAATTAGACTTTGGCCTGCTCAATGAGGGTAAAGAACTTTTGCCAATAAATGCTGAGAGGAGAAAAGAAAGAAAGAAAGATCATACGACTTTGGGTTCTCTATATTTTCCAGCTCACTTTGGTGCCATATTGGCGTGTTATTTCTCAAATGTACAGATTTGCAGATGAGTAATGACTGTCAATGTAATAATAGGAAAGTATTTGCCTGTGTATGGATGAACACTATTTTTCTTCCCTCATCTTTCAGAGATTTATTTATCTTTATAAAATTGGAATTCCATCCTTGGTGGCCAAAATCAGAATTCCCAAAGCAGTTCAGAGAACAACAAAAGACACCAATTCAAATAAGAAGAAAAAGTATTTCAAAACAGCAAAAATAAGAACAGCACAAGACAAATGATCAAAAATGAGGATGCCATAACTAAAATAGCTGTCTCTTTAATGCCTCTGCATCTTGTTAATCTTATAGCTTGATATGAAGAACATCAGGAGAAAAGCATAGGAAGTAGGTGAATCTATAGGCAGTTTGGAATTAAGAACTTTGGATCATGAACCATAAAAGGTTTTAATTAAAGGTAGCAATGTCACTTACAGCTGAACCTAAGAAAAAAGAGAAAAAATTGAAAAAGATTTAACAAAACAAGAATTATACATTCCCAACCAATCAAATCAAGTCTATTAGCTTGGTTTGCCTCAGGAAATGCATTCATATTAACATGAATTTGAAGCAACATAGGAATATCATATATATATTCCCTGCCTAATTAAATGGGTTGGTGGGTTTTTAAATATATATATATGCAAAACTAATTTTAAGAGTGTGTTATTTATACTGGCCAGTTGGTCTGGTCTGTAACTAATTAGGCATTCAGTGTCTGCCACCTAGTGGTATACATAGCAATTGCTTGCAGAGACATGACAACTAATCTACTTATTTTAGAATCACATGGCATTATGGATTTAGAAAAAGAGTTCAAACCCAACTCATTGCAGGATTCTAAAACAAGTAATCTTTGGCAGATGGCTATCCTAACCCTTGCTTGAATCAGTTTCTTTCTTTCACTGCACCATTATGAATAGATATGAATTGATGAATTGTGCCATGATTAGGAGAAGCTATGAAATAAAAAGTCAAGACAATTTTGGTATTTTCATCTAAAAGAAGATAGAGCCATTGGCAAATTACTGGATTAAAAGAACTGTTTAGTAATCTCTGGTCAGTGTTTGCCTTTGCTATATTTAAAAAAAATGCTCAAGATTGCTTAGACCTCATAAACACTTTGACTTCTTGGGGCTGAGGCCTGATCCGCCCTAAAGCTTTTAATACTTTTCTGGGCCTCTTTAAAGCTTGGGAACTTCAGGAATGGGATGGTAAATCTGTGTTCTCTTGTGAGCTACCAGGATTAGGTAGGTTAGCCTTACTTAATACTTTATTACAATCTTATACCAGCTAATAAAACATACTTAGTTAAATCAGTCAGAGAGTTTATGCTCATTAAATGTGGTTTGCTTAAGGATTACCGCATAAATTGCCTACAGTTAAACTTATTAAGAGATAGACTTTAAAAAGGGCAAGTTATCTAAATTGATGCTGTATTCTGCAGACAACTGCACAAAGCTTTGGGGAAGCAACTTATGCAAGAACTGTGATCTATTAAGAATCAGGTGACTTGGAATTCATCTGAATCACAAAATCTTTTCCAGGAGAGATGATATTCATTTTCTCCCTGAGTCATGATAGAATTGGCAGTACAAAAATATTCATATGATGAATGGATTCAATTGCATACATCACAAGAACATTTATATGTGTAATCAGCTTTTTTAAAGCATATCTTCCTTCTAAAACAATTGAGGTACGATCAAAAGTTCTTGACAAAATATTTCTTTGTGCCAAGGAATCAGAAAAATATTTTGCCAGTTGAGATCTTTGACTCCGATTTTTTTATATCATGGAGAAATCTGAGCTAATTTTTTTCTACCTACAGTACCAAAATCTATTAAAAGTTGTTTAATTGTGGTCATTTTTGAGGATTCAGCACTGTAGGAGTGATAGGTCAATGCCAATGAAGTACTGTTTCTCTAATGAATTAAATGCATCTTTTAATAAAATGTAGACCACACCTACAACAATCTCTCTCAATTTAAGCCAATAATTATACAGAAGAATTAAGACAGCATTCGAGTTTCTGTTTTACATAATGCCACTTCAAGCTCTCAGGATTTGGGTAATGTCATGTCCGGTGGATCCTCCCACCAATACTTTAAAAAGCTACACAGTTTGTGAAGCATATTTGAAGAAACTAAAAAGAGCAAACTGAACTCCCGTTCTAATATGTTATTCAATCAATTCCAAGAGAAAATTGGATTTTTTTGACTAATTGTCCTTTCCTATGGACCAGGATTTAAATATGTTATCGTAACATATTAATTGATTATGTTCTATTTTCCTTATTACTAGTATGGAATGAATGCTAAGTGTTCTGTTCTACTAGACTGGGCTCAATTTTTTCTGTCACAACAGAAAGAAAATAATAGAATTTAGGTGAACATCTCTTAATCAATTTCATTGATTTCAGCAAAGCAAAATAAAGTCTGGATTCCACCCTGTGAAAAACTGGGTAAGTCAGTGGGACTTTTTTTATTATAAGTCTTATATGCACAAAGATGGAAAGACACACCAATTCCCCACAATGAAAGTGTGGATGGCAAAGGTGATAAGAGTTGGTGGAAATGATGAAACTATTTTAATTAAAGAGATTTATCTAGTTTTGTCTCTATTTGGAAATCACTTTTGAATCTTTTGCTCAAAACTGAAAAAAATTATTTTGATTTTAGTTTTGATGATTACAATGCTTTTGTAATTATAGAAATACCTTGAAGTGTTGTGGAATGCAAAGAAAAAGGTTGAAGTCATATTATTCTTGTAGTCTATTGTACCAAGGAAAGTTCAAAGTTATTTTTCTCTCTCTTCCTTTGCACTTTTCTCTCCTCTTATTTTCCTAACTTTTGTTTCTTCTACATTTTTATCCTATAGTGAAACTTAATTAAAAATAATTATTAAAAACTGAATAAGTCAGGCAATACAAGTATTGGGGATTGGTGTCCAACAAAGTCAAAAATCCCTAAAAGAAATATGCCTACTCGGACACTTAAATCTTTCTGTTTTTCTCTACCACCTCATGTGGCACCTTTTTATCTTTCTTTTTTTTTCCCCTCAAAGCATTCATGCTTGTATTATTTCACAGAATCTCTGTGGGAAAAAGAAATTTTTCCTATAGGATTTTATGGTTTGTTGGACCTGGATTTAGATCTATTAATTCAGTCCTATTGGCCCCGCTATGAAAAAATATGTATTATTCTGTTCCATTCAAAGGATATCAGGTCTGTTGCTGAAATATACATGCCAGTGATGGGATTGGATTCTCTCAATATTGATCATTTTTGCAACCAACAACCTTTTGCAGTGCTATCCCAACATCTTTTCTTGGATAAAGAGCTTACCTGCTAGGTGACTGAATTATTTATTTATTTATAACATTTATACAGTCGCCCACTCACAGAGACTCTAGGCATCTTACAAACAGTAAAAAAACCACAAAATAGAAAAAAATAAAAATAAAAAAGATTTTAAAAAAACAATAATTGGGCCTGGATTGTGTTCTGCTTTGTTATAGCTGCAGTCTTCATTCCTATGAATATTCTTTTATTGCTCTTGCTCAACATCCTAAATGCATTCTTCTCAAGCTGCAGGATTTGAAAGAAACTTCCTCAAACAGACCACAATTAGTAAGGAGACAGCAGGAGATATTACAGAAAAAGGAAGATGATTCCTCTGGTGTCCTCAGCCTTGCAAGTTCCAGGCTCTCAAATGCAGAATCTGTTTGTGAACTGTGAATCTCCCCTGGAGATATGATGGAAACTCTTACATAAGCCCAGACATAAAAAGACACTGTGAGCTGCCTGCACTAGGTAGTGCTGATTGCAGCTCCCTGGCACTCTTTCCATTTGAAAGAAAGGTTCATGAATGCCACTGAAAAAACACAGGCAAATTAAATTATCACCACTGTTGTCAAATATCATAAAGTCAACCGAAGAATCCATGGTTAGGGAATGGTGGTGCAAAATGGCACATTTAGTTAAAAAGATGTGGAAGCATATGGCAACATATATGCACAGCATCTTCCATAATTAGATTTTTCACAGCTGTGTTGGAATAATAGCCTTCAGCTTATTCTTATTAATTAGTTCATTTAAATGTCTAACATAGTCCCACATCAAAGGGTCAAGTAATATTAGTTCAGAAGTACGGGCATATATCTACATCTACATCTGATCAAAAAATGTAAATTCCTTTAGAGAAAATGGTGGAGAGAACAATAATGACTAGATAAAGGATGAAACGTTCTAATAAATGAGAATGGATGAGAAGCTTTGGTTCTTTCTTTTTAACAGTTATTAATCGCCCTATAGCAAAGAGCTATACTATGACATCCAATAAAACAGATAAACCAGCAAAATATCCAGGTACAACATAAAATATCTGCCAATAAAATAGATTTTTAATTAAGTAAGAAGAAGGCCGAGTTTCTTTCTAATCTAATTTTCTAAAATGTCAGCAAAGGATCATTAGCTTTCTATGTTCTTGTGCTTCAACAGACACCGTGGTTCATCACCTCAAAGATAAGTGGTTACTTCTGATAGCAAGAAAGATCAAAATTCTGAAGCAAAAATCTGTGATATGCTGTGCTGCTCAGAAACCCTATATTAAGATGTAACTATTAAGATGTCCTGTTGTAGAATGTTTACCAAAGATGGAGAAGTGGGTGGTGAAATTTAGACATGCAATTGCTGGTAGGAAGTTAATGGATACTGGATAGCCTCTGGGAGAGAATGTTTGTCAAAAGGGGGCAAAATGGTTTGTGTAGGAGTGTGCTTCTGCCCCTTTTGTTAAATGGGAGTGAGAGTTGAGTAGATCAGGAGAAACAGAGAAGTTGAATGTAATGGGATAGCTTACATAAGATAGATAAAAAGGGGAGGGGATCCTGAAAGAAATTTCCCAACTTTATTTTGTACAAACTTACCTTCTTTCCTGCCATTCTGATAGTCATGTAACCTGCCCAGCACATGAGTTCAAGTCAGAGGTTTTTTTCCTACCGATTAAATGTTCCCTCAACTGATACCAGTTCTTCTGTTTGACTGGTTCCCATGAATCAAACCAAACTGATGAGATAACACTCATGGTAAAGTCGCTTCAAGCAGTTCCAGGTACCTGATGGGTCTGGAAGGTTAAGGTGCACCTTTACATAGCCATGATATCCCAACTGGAGATGGTGTTGAGTCTTGTCCTTGTGCCTAGAGGCTATCAGCCTAGATGAGACAAAGCAGGCTGAACCAAAGGTGCTTTTTCAAGAGGCAACTGAACTTTCTTGTTTTCCTTTGAAGAAGTTTTGCTTCTCATTCAAGAAGCTTCATCAGCTCTGACTGGATGGTGGGAAATGGAAGGATTGCAGACAGCTGGTCATTTGCATTCTTTTAGAGAGTTGTTGAGGCCACTTGGAGATTTATCTGTGTCCTCAGGGTCACCTGAGTAGTGCAAATGGGTGTGGAGCCTTCTTGGAACTTTTGAAAGGACTGTGTTGTAGATTGAAGATAGATTATGTTAAGTAGGGACAATTGAGTTTTCTGTACCAAAAAAGAAAAAGAAAAAAAGAAAAGAAAGTGGCAGGCATTTATTTTTGTTTTCCACTCAAGGATTAATTAGTTGATTCCTCAATTACAAAAAAAGTAATTTCCCATTATTATTTTTTTCAGACAACAATTTTTATCCAGCCAGCAGAGTAATTCTTGATTTACATCTTCTGATGGAGTCAGAATTGAAGTCAGATATTGTCCCTAGATTTGTTTTACTATATAGTGTGTGTGCCAAATCTCTCTTGGGTCTTTTTAAAAAATGCCTTTATTGGACTTTCCAAAAATGTTGGAGCCTAAAAATAACATTGTTCATTATGGTCCCTAAATCCTATGCTGGGAGCCCTACTCCATATGATATGTGTTGCATAGGGATGCAGCAAAATATCTCACCTATATCTAATACCCTCACCAGCTATATCTCCTTTCTTCTATACTTCTGCAAATCTTAGCACGTAAAAGAAGACTCCCTTAGGTGATTAGGTTCCTGAAATTATTCCCACTCACCTGTCTGCTTTTTTTGAGGACTCTGGTATTCTAATAAATGAAATTAAATGCTGGTGGAAGGCTTTATGGTTTTTGATCTGCATTCTCTCCTGTGTATAGTTAAACAAATGTCTTAATATAGGAGTAGCTTTGAAACGTTGGTCCATATATACAGTGCACACTGAAGATAGGAATAGACCGTGGGCCGGAATATCTGCAATAAAATCTAATACAAGGGTTTCACTGCAGTGCAGTTTTACATAAGAGCTTGTAGGAGCAGACAGAATGTTATTAGACCATAAAAGCACATCAGGCTGATTTATGGTTTCTGATCAAGGTTTCTGTGAAAATTACTCTGCATCACCAGCTCAAGGTGACTGCTACCATTAATGTGTGGAAAATAAATGAGATGGGGAGGCAGATATCAGAAGAAGTGGCAGGAAGCGGTGAGCCAGTTTATACTGCTCTGGCTTCCCATTTTGTTTTACAGTGCACAGAACACTGTCATCCAAATGGTTGCTTTGGGGCAGAAAAGGCAATTCTTGATAATTAGATCTTATGACATAGAGCTGCTGCTGCTGCTGCTGCTGCTTTCCTGAATCCAGAATGTAAAAGCTAGGAAAAATGCCTCTTCCCCCTCCATGTTTTCATCCTCTATATAATTCTGTGAATGTGGGAAATGGGTCAGATAAATATAACAAAATGTGGAAAATATTTGGGGATTCTAGTTGCTGAGTGACCAACATGTTTTATAAA
>NW_015386790.1:8365-50328 GCF_001527695.2 Protobothrops mucrosquamatus
TGTATATGTACGCTCTCGCATGCATATAATTTGCAACCAGCCAAATAAACAACCATGACACCATTCAGGAATCTCCTTGTGTAGTCACTTCATTGGTTATCAAACAGTTTTGTTCAGTGATATGGCATTGTTGTTTTTGTTAATTGCGAAGTCATTCTGACCCATCGCGACCCCATGGACAATATTTCTCCAGGTCTTCCTGTCCTCTAACATCTTCTGGAGTCCATTTAAGTTCACGCCTATTGCTTCAGTGACTCCATCCAGCCACCTCATTCCCTGTCGTCCCCTTCTTCTATTGCCCTCAATCTTTCCCAGCATTAGGCTCTTCTCCAGTGAGTCCTTCTTTCTCATTAGGTGGCCAAAGTATTTGAGTTTCAACTTCAGGATCTGGCCTTCTAAAGAGCAGTCAGGGTTGATCTCTTCTAGGACTGACCAATCTGAATGCCTTGCAGTCCAAGGGACTCGCAGGAATCTTCTCCAGCACCATAGTTCAAAGGCCTCAAATCTTTGTCACTCAGCCTTTCTTATGGTCCAACTTTCACATCCATACATTGCAACTGGGAAAACCATGGCCTTGACTATACACACTTTTGTTGGCAGGGTGATACTCTGCTTTGGCCTACTTATATATAAATATATATATGGCATACTTATATATAAATATATATAAATTAAATTAAAACATTAAAAGTGGCACATTTCTTGATTTTGGGTTCTTTTGACTCGATATGAACAATTGACAGTTTTGTTGATTAAAGTACCATTATAAATCAATAAGAAATATCTGAAGAGGCTAATAATTAATATATTTGTATGTTGGACTTACAATATTATTTATTTAATTTCTATAGCCCCCCCAATTAAACCAAGTGACTCTTAAAATGCATACTATTTTCCTTTCTTTTTTATTATTATGCTTAGAGGGTCCGTCCTCCTGCAATGAAAAAAATTCAGGTCTCACTTCATATTAACAATCCAAAAAGAATTATTATTTCTGCACATAATAAGTGCTTCAAGTTGCCAAAAATCATCCAAGCATATGACCTCACTTCAAGGAAGCAAGAGCTTAAGTTTCCTCAAGTATATGGAGAGTAAGCATTGTGTTGGGAGGAGTGTTCAGCTACAACCGAAGAGATGAGGATTCAAATTCCCATCTCACCAGAGCAATCTACCTCTGAAGCTTTTCGAAAGTATAAAATGAGCATTGGAAGGACTACCTCAGGGCTCCCTAGAAGAAAGCTTGAATGTTATCTAATTATTAGCTATAATTATTGTAACTTTGCTTATTGCTGTCAATCTCTCTTCTTCAATATTCAGGGGGAAGAGTTTAATTTAAAAATGTTAAAGTTTTACTAGTTCATAATGCTCAGCGATGAAACTCTGCCTTGTACATTTGCCTTTCCATCTTACTTGTAAAGTTCAAGGAGAAAATCAGTAGGAACCATTTCTTGGTTTCAGCTATGCAGCTTTCTAATCAGGGATTTTTGTTTAATTATGGTTTATTGAAATAAACTATTAGCTTAAACTATGGTTTATTTCTGGCTTGCTTAGAACAACTAGGTAGGGGATAACATATGGAAAATTGTAGAAGGTCCAGTTTCTCCAATCTTCAGAGTTTTTGTAGTGAAGCAACACAGGAGAAGTCTGAAATTGAAATCAGATTACTGTAAATGATATGCAAGTGATCCCATAGTGGAGAGATAGGCGGAAGAAGAATATATATATCACTGAATGTTGTATCTTATGACTCATGATGATTGTATTTTATGATTATGATCTTGATTTATCACATGTTGCTTGTGTGTACAGGTGAAACTCGAAAAATTAGAATATCGTGCAAAAGTTCATTTATTTCAGTAATGCAACTTAAAAGGTGAACCTAAGATATGAGATAGACTCATTACATGCAAAGCAAGATAGTTCAAGCCGTGATTTGTCATAATTGTGATGATTATGGCTTACAGCTCATGAAAACCCCAAATCCACAATCTCAGAAAATTAGAATATTACATGCAATCAATAAAACAAGGAGTGTACATAGAACAATATCGGACCTCTGAAAAGTATAAGCATGCATATGTACTCAGTATTTGGTTTGGGCCCCTTTTGCAGCAATTAGTGCCTCAATGTGGCGTGGCATGGAAGCTATCAGCCTGTGGCACTGCTGAGGTGTTATGGAAGACCAGGATGCTTCAATAGCGGCCTTCAGCACGACTGCATTATTCGGTCTCATGTCTCTCATCTTTCTCTTGGCAATGTCCCATAGATTCTCTATGGGGTTCAGGTCAGGTGAGTTTGCTGGCCAATCAAGCACAGTAATCCCATGGTCATTGAACCAGGTTTTGGTGCTTTTGGCAGTGTGTGCCTCTCCATTCTTCCTCCAGACTCTGGGTCCTTGGTTCCCAAATGAGATGCAAAAGTTGCTCTCATCAGAAAAGAGGACTTTGGACCACTGAGCAACAGACCAGTTCTGTTTTTCTTTAGCCCAGGTAAGATGCTTCTGACGTTGTTTGTTGTTCAGGAGCGGCTTGACAAGAGGAATACGACATTTGAAGCCCATGTCCAAGATCCGTCTGTGTGTGGTGGCTCTTGATGCACTGACTCCAGCCTCAGTCCACTCCCTCCAACACTTTTGAATGGCCTTTTCCTGACAATCCTCTCCAGGCTGCAGTCATCCCTGCTGCTTGTGCACCTTTTTCTTCCACACTTTTCCCTTCCACATAGCTTTCTATTAATGTGCTTTGATACAGCACTTTGGGAACATCCAACTTCTTTTGCAATTACCTTTTGAGGCTTTCCCTCCTTACGGAGGGTGTCAATGATGGTTTTCTGCACAACTGTCAGGTCAGCAGTCTTTCCCATGATTGTGATTCCTACTGAACCAGACTGAGAGACCATTTAAAGGCTCAGGAACCCTTTGCAGGTGTTATGGCTTAATTAGCTGTTTAGAGTGGGACACTTTGAGCCTAGAATATTGAACCTTTTCACAATATTCTAATTTTCTGAGATTATGGATTTGGGGTTTTCATGAGCTGTAAGCTATAATCATCTCACTTATGACACATCACGGCTTGAACTATCTTGCTTTGCATGTAATGAGTCTATCTCATATATTAGGTTCACCTTTTAAGTTGCATTACTGAAATAAATGAACTTTTGCACGATATTCTAATTTTTTGAGTTTCACCTGTATATTGAGAGCTTATGCACTGGAGAAAAATTCCTTGTATGTGTCCAATCACACTTGGCCAATAAAGAATTCTATGTAAATATGGAAGCCTGACCCTAAAAAATCCCATACCCTGTATGTGCTCTTCCACTAGATCAGACATGTCAAACTCGCGACGTCACGTATCGGGACAGTTTTGCCATTGCCGACAATGGGGTGGGTGAGGCTTCTGGATGATGTGTCCGACCCACAGGCCGGCAGTTTGACACCCCTGCACTAGATCTTCCACAAAAAGATCATGGCAAAGAGGCATATCCAGCTTTGTTCTTCTTTTCCACTCCATTTCATCATCATTATCATCAAAACAGCCAGAAATCTGGATCAAATAGACATCGTAGAAAATTATTTTAGGCCGAAAAGCAGTATGAAGCAAACAGTTTGAACACCACTCCCCCTTTTTAAGGAAGATTTTGAATAGTCTAAATAGAAAGGAAAAGAAATTTGAGATGAAAATAAGTCTGAGTGAAGAATTAAGTATGAAGGTACTGCTAGTTCATAAGAAACAGTGCAGGCAAGAAGAAATAAAATATACCATGCATCTGTCATATATCTTGCCTGTTATATTTGAACATGACTGAAACATTTGACAGCATGTCCCTTCTTCCAAAAAAAAAAGAAAAGAAAAGAAAATAGCTCGCCGATCATGGCATTCAAAAGTTTCATTTTGAACTGTTTTGAGCATGAAACATCCTGGTTTTTCACAAAACTATCTATTTAACTGTGAAACTACTGCTTCAAGAATTCTGAAAGCGTCTAAGGTCAAAACAAATCTGTTCCCAGCCCAGCACACACTGTTTCAAGCTTCCAAAAAGCTTGAAACAGCCTATTTTATGTTAGAAAACAGCATTTTTATCCCTTAGAATAGGAAGTTTCACTCTTGAAACTATTTAGAACTAAGCATTTTGCATACCTATTTGATGTTTCCTTTTTCTATTGCCATGAATTATCTATGTGTCTATTGTAAATATAGTGCATATCTTGTAAAAGCTAGCCAGATGATCAAATGAGCTCTGAAGTCATGGAGAAAGAGAGGGATGATCAAGTGAGGCTTAGGAAATACACCTCTTCACAAAAAGACTACCCACCAGGAAGGAAGAAGCTTCTGGACATGTTCATGATTTTATAACAATAACAGGTATGGGGTAGGTTTATGTGGAAAAAGCAGGTTATCTAGTAAACTTCCTATAAATGGCACATTTTCATGCCATGGTGCAACAGTCATCCAGAAGACTTGTTACCTACACCTTCTAACAAAAGCGATTAGGAGATCTACAATAGGAAGTAGAAACCAAATACCCTAAGAAAGAAAAACGAACACCAGGATATAATAAACAAGCCTGTGGTTAAAAAGAGTCACCAAGCTTTCGTCAGGCCAAACTACTGACGTCATCAGAGTTGGAGTAAAAGGAGATCAGAAAGGCAGCTCATATAACCTCCTGCCTCTGCGCCTGGCTCCTTGAGTGCGTCATTGGCCCATTGATTGTATTAATCCATACCGCACAGAGTTGTTCCGCATCAGGCAAACTGTCCTTGGTTCCGCTAGTTGTTTTACAATCCTCAAGTGCTCTTTTAGAGCATGTGCAAGCACTTGGAGGGCGGCTGTCAACCAGTCCCTGCGCCCAGTCTCCCTCCCTCCCAGGGCCATTATCCTCCCTCACCCCCAAGGCCATTATCCTGCAAAAAGCAGCAGTTTCCGGCATTCCTGCTCTGCGTCTTCCCCCTCCCTCCCCCTCTTTCCCTCCCGCCTCTGCCTGTCCGTCCCTGGCTTAGGGCCATTTGGTCCATCATCTCCGCCCATGGGAGTCGTGGTCGCCTCACCTGTAGAGCCATCGTCCCAATTATGCAAGATGCTGTCCCATTGTTTCGGTCTCTGGTTTTTCCCTTTAACCAGGTCATTGTCCTCCTTAGGGATCGTGTCCATCTCATCCATCATTCTACCACCCCAATCCTGTGAAGGAAGAGTTGAGTGTCTTCTCAGCAGACCGTGGCACTTTCTTTCCCATCGCCTAAGAGTCTGATAAGCCGGCAAAAGATCTTTATGCCGGTTGATAGAATTTTCATCAGAGAGCCAGGCTTCCTTGAGTAGGTGGCCACCCTTGGTAGTCTCACGAGCTACCACAATGACCTGGTTAAAGGGAAAAACCAGAGACCGAAACAATGGGACAGCATCTTGCATAATTGGGACGATGGCTCTACAGGTGAGGCGACCAGATATATAGATATATAGATAGATAGAAATAGAGATAGAGATAGAGATAGAGATAGAGATGATAGATAGATAGATAGATAGATAGATAGATAGATAGATAGATAGATAGATAGATAGATATAGATATAGATATAGATATAGATATAGATATAGATATAGATATAGATATAGATATAGATATAGATGATATAGATATAGATGATATAGATATAGATGATATAGATATAGATATAGATATATAGATATAGATATAGATATAGATATAGATATAGATGATATAGATATAGATGATATAGATATATAGATATAGATATAGATATAGATATAGATATAGATATAGATATAGATATAGATATAGATATAGATATAGATACACATATGTAAGATAGGCAATATCTGGCTCAAGAGTATTATTGGGCCACAGATTAAACATTAAACCAAAAGCAGTCAATTCTAATCTTGGAGTGAAAAATAATGATGTAGTATCAAGATAGTAGAGAAAGTGACAAGTTTTTTCTATGCTGGACTGGTTAGACCACAGCAGGAATAATGTGTCCACTTCTGATTGCTATTATATCAAAAAAAGGCTAAGGAACTGGAATGACTGCAGAGAGGAGCAAAGAAAGCGGTAATGAGCTTGGGGATTAAACCCTATGAAGAACAGTTAAAAGAACTAGGTACATTTAGCCAAAACAAGAGAAAGATAAGGGCAGACATGATCTTTCTTCAAGGACATGAAGAACGATTTTAGGGAAGGGAAGAGGTGTGGATTTATTCTCCTCATGGAAAGACTTAAAACTAATGTGCGGGAGCTTTACAGAAGGAGATCCAAATTCAGAATAAGGAGGAATTTCTTGATGATGAGAGCTAATAAGCAAGAGAGCAGCTTGCCCTTTGGAATTCTGGATGCTTTTGCATTGGAGATTTTCAAGCACAGCCACTTGTCTGGAAAGGTATGAGGACTGCTGCCCTGGACACAAAACTAAACTTTTGAAGCCAGTGAATAAATCCCCATATATAAATGTCATAGAGCCAAATGGTTAGAGTATTCCTCAGTGTTTCTTTGAATCAGAGAAATGATTTTATCATGGCTGATCTGAAGGATCAGTGGGGAGTAAAGCTCTTGCAAGGGAAAAAACCCCCACTAGACTTCCTTTCATTGAGACATTTGATTTTAACCTTTATCCTTACATATATAACTACCTTTCTCTTTTTCCCCTCCATTTTCCCTAATTCTTCTCTTCTAGTGAAACAGACCCCTTAATAACCACTCTTTGCTTTTTTCCATATTCATATTTTCAAATTTGCCTGCCTGCAGGTCCTTCTCTGTTGGCTCAGCTGCCATTTTTCCATCTCTCTTTTTCTCAAGACATGGAATATATAACTTTCCAAATATTGTCTTACCCAGCCCCAAAAAATCTGGAAGCTCTTAGCTGCTGCTCACACACCTGTCTTAAGCAGCTGATTCTATGATTATTAAAAGTATGTTTTCAAAATGTCCCAGGAGACAAAATTCACACCTCCCAATCTTTGTGCATGCATCCTCTCAATACAAGGCTTTAAATGTGATAGTGTAAACACCTCCACCCCCACTCCTTGAAGTATTTTTTGTCATTGACCCTTGTACAATATAAGTCACTACAGGTCTTTTGCCTCTACATAACTCTTATTCGGTAGCCTGCACAGCAGATGTTTGTAACTGTGGTTAACCTTTCAGGCAGCATTGTTGAAAACTGAAACTATATTTAGAGCATTTTTATCCAGTGCCCCACAAAAGCACACCCAGAGAGAGAAAAAGGCTTTATTCAAGCTATCGGGGTCATTAGCCTGTGTTGCTAATAAGGTGGATTTCCTGGCACTTAATTGAAAGCAGGTGGATCATTAGAACAAATATGTATCTAATCAAGAGCTTGGTGTCAAGCAATATGATGCCTGATTCATTGCAGGAGAAAAAAGCATCCCCTTTCCAGCCAGTAAACTCTAGAAGCTAATGTGAGAAAGAGCTGGCATGCTGAATCCTATCATGAGCCTAATTAGAATGTACATCAAAGCAGCTCTGAGTTCAAACAGAACGCTGAAGTTTTTGCTGGTCTCACTGGTAACCTGCATTGTTTTTTTTAGAAACCTGCCTTTCAATAACCCCTAGATACTGTAAGTAATAGCAGATAAACCCATTAGTCAACTGGGCTTCATATTCTAGTTTCTAGGCACCTGGAGTAATTCTCTGATATGTTTTGTTAATTCTACAGGGCTTTCAAAGGTTCCAAGAAAGAAGACGATGATTGGGTTTGCAGTGCAGATTATAGCATTCAACATTCAACCCCATGCATGCTTTGGTGAAAAATGTGTAAAAAAGACGTGACACTGACTGCCAAACAAGTAATGGTCTCAATTTTGAGAAATCTGTGCTAATTGTGGAATGCAACTTGATACCATGATGGCTATTCCCACAAAAAAAATCTCTTTTATGCCTTGATTACTCGCTGAGGCTCCATGCAGATGGTGATATCAGCCATTTATTAAATAGTTTTTGATTCTGTTCTGTCTCCTGGCAGACTTCAGAAGAGCACTTTTTTAATTTATTTAAAATTATTACATCAAAAGAAAAGAAAAGAAAAAAGTACCAGAAAAGAAAAAGAAATGATTTCCGACCTTCTTTTCAACAGATAATTACAATCATATGTAATCCCCCCTCCTAAATATTTTGCAAATCCCACTCCCTCATTTAATTGGCATCTTTCTTAATCCTCAAATCCATAAATCAATTCATTATTTTCTTCTTTCAGCAAAAAGTCCATCTAAGGTTTCCAGTCTTTCAAAAAAAAAAGTTTTGTTGTTTGTTTTCTGAACAGGTCAGCTTCAGCATTTCTGAAAATTCTGACATTTCTACAATCCATTCCTCTCCTTGGAAGACTTCAGAGTCCAAAGGTGAAGAGGGAACCAGGATTTTTATATCTAAGTTTTCTTGAATAAGACTGTACATTCAGGTGTTGTACCTAAATGCAAGACAAGTAAATATTCTATTTATACAATATATTTATTTTAAATATGCATATGCTGCTTAAAACCACGATTCTTAGATTCTTTCCAGCAAAAACGAACCAACAGACAAAAAAACCCCTCAATGTGAAGTCATAAGATAGAAATAAGATAGAAACATGACCCTTAAAATGGAATAAAACCAACAAAATCATATAATCAGTTGTGCAGCCAACAATGGGGGATAATAGCAGTGAGAAGGATTTTAAAAGCACTAAAAGGTTTTAAAATGAGAAAATCTTCTGGTGCTGAAAAGAGTGCAATATAGAAGCCCACTATTCTTTTTGACATAAGTGTGCTAGAACTGAAGCCAGGAGCATCCACAGGGAGCTGTCAAAAAAGTTAGGATGATAACTGTAACTGTGTGATTGAAGCTCTGCGTTACCACTGAAATATAGTTTTACTTGGCAGAAATGCTTGGAGAATGGCCTCAGCCAGTCATGTTATTTACTATGCCCGTATTATCTGTATACTGTTTTAATTGACAGAGGTCTTTTGGGGTCTGGTGAAACATAGTTGAATTAAAATAAAGAAATGGGGAAAGATTGTTCTTTCAATAAACTATCCCCAAGCAATTTAGTATTTGAAAAGTTAATGCCAACATTATGAAATGAGTAGAAGGAGACTGCAAAATTATAGTTAAAAGGCATTCCAAGAGACAAATGTATCTAATGCACTACCAATACAGAAACCTATTTCTACAGCATTCCTGGCTGGTAGCCACACACATTGTACTCTAAAACCTATAATAAAGAAGAGCCTGTTGTTTTCCAAGGTTATCCTTTTCACTGTTCACACTGTCAGGAAGTTTTTCGTAATTAGCAAAAGCAAAAAAAAAAATGAGTGAAGTAAATAAAGTCTCTTTTCTATCAAGCTTTACTCTTGTTGATTTCACAGCTGTATCTACAGTATGTTTAGTTCAAATCATCTTATGATTTGAATCTTTTGGCTTACATTCTACCTTCTGGAGGAGCACTAGCTGTTATACAGCAAACAAATTTCTTCTATAAATTCTTTGCACACATTTAAATGCTTGAAAATGGCTATCAAATAATCCTTTTTTCCCCTGTCTCTCTTTTAAAAAAAAAAAAAAAATCTAATACTTTTATCCTTCTTTCCATTTTGTCATTTTGGCCTCCTTTTACTTGACTTATTTGTTTGTTGATCTCCTTAGCCTGGAGATTCCAGCATGACATTTTTTGCATTTAATTGCTATTAGCATAAAACATTTTGTTATTAGATTTCATATGTTCTAATATGGTATACACTATAATCTACATAAGTTCATTTGATTTCCGATATCTAACATTTCCCTGTACTGAAGAATGTCATTCAACGGATGAAGTCTGGAGACCTTGGGAAAAACCAAATGGTTCATTCTCTTATTTTACTAAGGAAGTTAGAACCATATAATAGCTAATGTCTCAAGGAGATTGATAGAGAAAATACTTGCTTTGAACCTTTCTATTTTTCAAATGTTGTTACTTTTAGAAAGTATTGATATTTAGGTTTTTGAGGCCAATAGGATGATGTCAAGGGTGTTTTTTTTTGTATAACCATGAATATTGAAATTTCTGACAAAACTGAGGATTCACAGAATTCAGTTTATACATTTTTTTTAAAATTCCAAGCTAACATCTGCTGCTAGAGTTATAGATAATTGGTGATATGAAAAACCTCTTGTAGGCATTTGCTCTCCATGGAGAGAGGAATTCCTCTGTTTCAGAAGTTCAACTGTTGACTCAAAGACATTTTCATAAAGATAAGTCTCCACTGCTAAATACAACTATTTCAGCCAAAGGTCAAAACATGATGCTCCCCCTCTAACATGGAACCTGCAAATCCCACAGATTCAATTCAAAATTATTTAAACTAGCACATACCTCAGGAGATTGTCTTGTGAGAGTTTAACATGCAAACGTGAACTCTTGTAAGATGTCACTATGAGTTTACAAATAAATTGTGAGATTTCAAGTGATTTGATAGGCAGGTACATGGGTCAGAAGCTTTCTGGGCTTGATAATGTTATTGACTCCAGATTTTAATTATAGTCATGTAGTATTCCATGTTGCACTGCAGAAACATATATATAATCTTTCTGGGATTATTCAAGTGATTATACTGGAATTAGGCTAGACGTGATCCAAAAGCAGGTAGTAAATATAGACTTTATATTTTGTATTCTCTTCTAAATTAGAACTAGAATTAAATCCATTATAAAAAATATCTAGGTTAGAAAGATCACAAATTGTTTTCTGTACTGACTTTTCAAAAAGGAAGAGGAGACAAGGGAATTTTTTTCTCTCTGCACAATATTCACTGCAGGATGCCCTTAAATTACTTTATCAATACACAGCTCAGTGTAGGGATATGTTGAGCTCAGAGTCAATATGTGTTCCTGCCACCTGTGATCATAAAGAGTGTCACCTCCTGCTATAGTAGCTGAGTGCAAATTGGTAGGACTACTCATGAAACAATGTGAGACAAAGGAAAAGTAAACAGTGCTCTGACAATTTTCAACCTGTCTTAATCCTATGTTATTAGAACCTTTGCTCTTGTGTTTCATTTTATTTTCCTCAAAAAAACAAGTTTGAGCATGGTTTCCAAACTCTTTACTACTTTACCTGGCATCACAATATAAGTGGAAAAAGCACACTTTGGCAAATGTGTTTATTTAAACTTAAATTGAATTTACTGAAATTACTTCTTTAAGAATAAAATTCACATCTACTATTAAACAAGATTTCTACCTGGTATTAAACACATTATTCAACACTGACCTGGTAAGACTTCATTTTATATGGTAAATATTCATTCACTCAAGTATATTGAATATATAGCAAGTATAGCTCTTAAAATTAATGTATCAGTTTCAAGAGAATGATCCAGGGTTTTAAGATATGTATATAACATATAATATATTTCATAACATAATTGAAATAGATAAAAGAAGCCAACAGATTTGAAAGACTTGAAGCAGATGTACCTTCTGAAACATGACAATATGGCAGAAAAAAAATTTTTTAGTTCATCTATAACCTTAATCACACACCTTACTCTAGCCTACAGATATACATATTGGTAAAATCAACAGTACAATGCTACCATACCTCCCTAATTTTATACCATATTAAAGTTAGCTTCTTTCTATCTTTCCTTCTTTCAAGAGCTTTAGATCTCCATATATTAGATTCTGTTATTATATGTTCACATGTCTTCTGTCATTTTGCCACATAAATAATGAATTTGGCAGGTCTTTTCAACACCATTCTAGGACTCCAACTACATACTTTGTAGCTTTAATGGAAAAGTGTTCTCTATTGAGCCTTAAGACACAGGAAAATCATTGCACTCTCCAAGATTTTTTACTTATTTTAAAGGTTGCGTGAGTCTTGTAGTAGAACTGTATTCAGATAACATTGGGTTACAATTAGTCTTTAAAAAGGAAGAGAAAAGTAGGACCATGGACATTGGACCTAAGCAAAATTTCATCCTAAGGCATATATGTATTGCTGTTTGAGCATAAATAGACTATGTGGTTAAAGATTGATGAATGGGTGGTAGTTAGGTTGGATCTGTAGGGTCAATTTTATTTCTTCCCTATTTACACAGAGTGTATAAGTAGTATATATCTCAACCTTATATTCAGTAGTATTGTAGGAACATTTCAAGTGTTTTGGGGGATATCTGAATTTAGCAAATATAAACATTTAGGATAGCAATATCTGTTCTGGAGCTCTGTAGAATTCAATTGAATTGAAGCTTTCAGCTTGAACACATAAGGTTAGGCATGTATGTGTAGGAGTCCTCTTTCTTGTCTATAGCCATGTGCCATAAGCTTCAAATCCTATGCTTTGTGTAGTGAGTGTGAAATTTTGGAAGAACATTCTACATTCAGCAGAACATAATGAGAAGTGTTTGCAAGGCAATATCAGCTGTCAGAGAAAATGTGGTTGAGTTTAGGAGGTTGTGAATGTATCTTCGAAAGAGGTGGATGTACATCCTGCTTCAGAAATCCAACCTGAATCCAGTCATTTTAGATAATCATTATCTTGTACTAATCTCCCCTGTTCAGGCAAAACATAGCAAGGCAGCAAATATAGATACAGTAGGTTTGAATGAAGTAGATTATCTGGGTTCTTTTTAGCCATGGCACAGATATGAAACTAAATTGCTGTTGTGAATGAACTGCAACAAGACTAGGATGGGATGCTACTTCCCTCCTAGTCTTGTTAAATCTTTCAGTCACATTCAATACCATAGACCACAACATCCTTTGAACCACCTGTGACAAATTAGGGAAACTTAATTTTTTCTACAGTTATTCCACTGCCTCCTAAGCATGTTGAGCTCTTGGACACTCCTGTATGGGTAATCCCAAAGCTTTATCCTCTCCCCTATTCACTTTAAACCTTCATAAAAGTAGAGGCTATCTATAGTATAAATTAGGCGGTCAATTGCAATGTAACAGTAGTCTTAATCTGGTAACTGGGGGGGGGGAACAGAATGTGTTGGAACATTCTCAGATTTAATGCCAGGAAGATGGAGTTATTATCTTTGCAGAAGATTTTGATTATCAAGAAATTCCATTTATAGCCCTTGATGGGACTGCACTTTCCTCAAAGGAGCAGGTATGCAGTCAGGGTTCCCTGAACTTACTTTAGACCAGCAGATGGAGGCCATGGATTGGGATGGTCTTTGACCAGTTTCATTTAATTCACCAGCAGATGGAGGCCATGGATTGGGATGGTCTTTGACCAGTTTCATTTAATTCACCAGTTGTGATTTTTAACTAGGCCCACAGGAGCTGATGACATTGCGGTTTTGTTCTTGTCATTTTAAGCTTAGAATATTATAATTCACTTTATATGAAACTGACCTAAAAACTACATCTGATGCAAAAATTAATTGCCAATCTCCTGACTGGTAGAAACCAGTTTAGCAGAATAAATCTATGCTGGAGGAGCTGCATTGAGTTGACAATAGACTTCCAGGATCAGTTCAAGGAACTAACTCTAAATTATAAAGCCCTTTTTGGTTTCAATATAAACAGTTTCTGGTAAAATATGCCTGCTCAGTACAAATTAAGCCAATACACATTAGCCAGGAGATGGATGTTGTGACCACTTGGAATTTGTCTAACAATGTCATAAGTCAGCATAGTCACATAACATCATGCTTTATGACCATAGCATCTCACAACACAGTTGCCAGTCCCATTATTATTGTTAACTGAGAACTACGTGTAGGTGGAAACTGCTCTTTCTACCCAAAAGGAGAACCATCAGATCTAAGGCATTTTGTTGACAAGAAGAAAAGCAACAAAAACGTGATCCTTGGTTTCACTACAAATAGGGCTGATATTTGATACATAACAATTATAGAATTCATTTGTAAAGTTATTCTTTTAAAAAAATGTAAATCTACTTATTAATATCTGCACCCTTAACATATTCTTGTTTGTGCCTGTTTCATGTTCCAGTATTTGTCATGAGAAGATAGATTCAAGATCTGTTTTGTTTCTGAATGAGAATTTGTAAGATTTCGACAACATCTTTATTTCAATCATGCTGTCAAGGTTCTGATTGATGAACCCAATGAAGTAAGCATAGCTCAGACGATCCAATCTCTAATGCAAAACTTTATTGAGCATATCATTTCAACATAGATACAAGGAAAACTAGTTCTGGTTATTTCACACCTAAACTGCTATGTTAAAAGTATAGAAACCTCCCTCCTCTTATTGGTGCAGGTCACATTATCCAATGCCAGGGGAATGTATTTGCTTTGCTGTGCTCTGTCCTCTTTGAATTGTCCTCCCTTCATGAGAAAGGAATGTGGCCTGAAAACATCTGCCTTATCTCCAGACAACAGAGCCTGGGATCATTAGGAAATGAAAGCGAGAGAGACCTTGAGATGGGTGCTAAATCACAAGACTCTCAAAACAGCCTGGCACCTTGGATTGGCTAGATTTCAACTAGACAGTTGGACACTGGGGGAGGAGACCTGAATAGGCATTATGGTGTAACCTTTCATGCACGAATTCTTCAGACCTTGCTTTGCTCTGCTGCCATCACTAACTCTCAATAAAAGTTCCTTTTGAAACAATGTCTATTTCAAGAGTTCTGCTTTCTTGGGAGACCTAGTTGAGGCAGATCTTTACAGTTAGCTACATTGTGTTATTTGGGAGAGGAGGTTGGGAACAATTTGAGTGATTGATTGATTGATTGATTGGTTGTGATAGTTGGAAGCCTGAATAATATTATACCAGGTTAGGAGAAGGCTCCATTTGGGCCAGATGGTGCTTTGACCACATTAAAGGCATTTGGTTTAATCTGCCACATATCTTTATCAATTCAAATATTCTAAATTATTAATACAATTTATTAAATGAGAAATGTGGTTTTCAACCCAACTTCCCTTCTTCTTTGATTAGTTTAAAATTTATTTTAAAAAAAGAATGAAAACAATTTACAATACAATACAATGCACTTTTTTAAAAGCAAAACAAAGATATTGGGATTTTCAGGATCAAATCTAATTAAGAGGGTAGACACTCAACAGAAGAAAAATTATGAAAGAAGAACATAAAGTGCTCTTATCTCATTTCCATGATTGCAATCCACTATGAAGCCATGAAGCATAAAACAACAGCAACAACAACAAAATAGATTAAAGGAGATAGGTTTGCCAGGTCAAAAATATTCTTTTTCACTCTCTGGAAAAATGGAGAAAATTGGGCTGCATACAATAACAATGCAAAAGGAATGCATGAAAACAATGAATTTTGAGGATGTTTTTACGGATCTAGTGAAGAAGATCAGAAGGGGCACAAATGACTCCCAAAGAAATAGAATTAGAAAATGTATGCATAGTATTATGGGAATTTTTCCCCCTCCCTTCTTTCAATCAGGATAATAAATAGTGCTAATGGCCTTTCTGGCAGGTTGCTTTGAAGTCAAATTAGTCCCGAAGGTGATACTGTCCTACCTGGCATGACATATTCTCACAGCACAGGCATATGCTTTGTTCTAATGTAAGATCTGGCTGCCCACCAAAAACACTTATAAATTTAATCATGTTTTCCACCAATTTACATTGAAGAGATGTTAGAACTAACTAGCCTGCATCTCCTTTTAAAAACTGTCATCTACATTGGCCAATATCCAGTCCACCAGTAGAAAAGCTAAACAGTTACATATTTTTGTTGGAAGATCAACAATTTCATATTAGGAACCCCTGGATGCATGCTATGTGGATTCAGTGATTTGTGTGACATCAACCTGTCAATAAGTTCAAGAATTTCATAACTTTTCCTTAGATTCTCTTCTTGAAAATGTGATTATATGCCTGTAGGCAGACCACACTTTTTGCACTAAAAGACAGAAGCAATGAATTAATTCCAACCCTCTGCAGTTTCTTTATTGTCTCTTATAAGCCTTTTAACTCCTTTGTGAGTTAATAATTTAACTGCTCCCCTGCTGATTTCTTTTTTGGGTGGTTTTTGTTGTTGTTGTTGTTTTTCATGGATTCATTCATTCATTCATTTCTGGTATTGTATGTTTAATGAGTGGCTTTGCAATGTCCTGGGTCATCGAGTAACTTCGAATGAAATACTGAGACAGAATCCAGCAGAATCTTGGAAAACACAATTGCCTTTGATTGGCCTGGATTTTTTTTTTCCAGAATCAGCTTAGCTTTTTTGCTTGCTCTCTATAATCATAACTATTTCAGAGCCTTGAACAACATATTTTTTCAAGATTAACTCTACTTGCAGACACTGTGCCAGACTTATGTTCCATTTCTGCATACTGCCCTCCTCATCTAACAGTCCTTGCCCAGTAATGTTTTGCTGTGACATCATTTTCCCCTGATGCTAAAAGTCTTCGTATCCCTTTTTTTTTTAGTTTTCTAAAGACAGTCCATAAGAAAGCAACTCTCTCTTTCTCATATTATCATTCAGACTTCCAAATTTCAATCTCTTTTGAATGTATACATTTCATTTCATAATATCCTTTAGCTTGTTGATTTGTCATTCCCCCCCCCCTTCCTTCTTTTGGGTAGAAAAATAAATTATAGGGCTGGAAGGAAGGTCTTCTAGTCCAAGCTTTATTCCATCACAGTTAAATGGTTGTCCAATGAATTTTGGAAAATTTTCAGTGATGGAGCACCCACAACTCCAGGAGACAAGCTATTCCATTGATTAATTGTTCTCACTTTCCAGAAATTTCTTCTTACTTTTTGGATGAATCTCTCTTTAATAAGTCATTAAATGCATTGGTTCCTTTTCCAACAAAAACTGAATTTCTAGAAAATTCTAAACTGGATTCATCCCAAATACTTTATGAAGTTGTTCTGCAGATTTTAGTAAATGTCCTGGTATCTGGAGAGCACCACACCAGGGTGATGGTTGTTAAGATACGGAAGTAGGGCTAGAAAGATCCAGGATTTAGTTCATTGTACCCACAAAAGCTTACCAAATGATTTTGGGACAGCCATTCTTTCAGCTGAACATTTATTAGAGCATTGTTTTGTTAAGAATTTTTTCTAAAAAAGCAGTGGTATGAATGCGGCTTTGAACTTCTAGAGGAAAAATAAGATATAAATATACACATATATACATACATACTAGTGCCATTGAAGAAGTAATACCAGAACTACATTAGATAAATGTTTGCTTAGGGCTTTAGCCAGACTAACATTTCTAAGTCATATTAAAGATAGACTCATCTCTGAAGCACAGAAACATATACTATAGGTGTATATAGAAGTTGTAACCAGGCAGAAATCCAAAACAAATCACACTGTCTCTTTGTCTCAGCATGGCAAATCATTCTTCCTCCATTCAAAAAGGTAGATTGCAACCTATTCATGGCAACTGATGGCTGAGTCAAAGTTGGCCTCACATGGATCTATAAAAGAAGCAATTGGCCTGAGTACGAGATGTAACAGATAAATAAATTATGTAGCCTATTAGGAAA
The DNA here is from genome assembly GCF_001527695.2 of Protobothrops mucrosquamatus. Taxonomy (NCBI): domain Eukaryota; kingdom Metazoa; phylum Chordata; class Lepidosauria; order Squamata; family Viperidae; genus Protobothrops; species Protobothrops mucrosquamatus. The sequence continues at coordinate 25,824 of NW_015386790.1, forward strand.
TAAACAAAACAGCGTAAATATTTAAAAAATAATAGGTCCATAAACTTCCAAATTCATGATGAAGATCATAAGAGACGCTGATTAATTATTTGGGATATATGCTTGTGTGTGGTACAGGACTGAGTAGACTAAAAAGTCATTTTTTAAAAAAATAATATTTCTCTTTCAATTGTTAAATCATAGACATTTTAATGTTAATATTTGAGTTTAATTGAACTTGTACGTTCAATATCCCCTACACCTTTCTTTTATGCTCCTAAGGTACGTGGAGCATTTGTTCAGTGTGTAGTCAAAAGGGTAACAGCTCTGTGCTTGTTTCTCTGTTTTCTCTAAAGGTCAGACATCAGATTAGCTGAATTAGAGTGTGAAATGTATGATGATTCTATTTTTCCACTGTCCTGTGGATGACTTCTTAGCCTGGCAATGGGGTAAATGACAACATTTAATACAACTGAGACTCAGAGATTTGCTATCTGGATGCCAACCAATATGATTAATATGCTACAATGGCCCAGGCTTTGCAAGGTCAATATACTGTTGTTACAAATATGGGGGATTTTGTATGTGCAAACAATATAAGAAATGTGAGCTTTGTGAACTCAGTTACTCATCATCTCTGGAATTTGAGAGCTTACTTCAAAAGGAACGTTCATGTTTAAACTAACGGGGATTATTTTAGAGAGCTATTTCACAAACAAATGACTTCATAGCCTTTATCAGTGACCTTATAATGAAAAAACTATTCGTGAGCTGCAGAAATTAACTAAGAAGCCTTTCCAAACTTACCCTATAGTTATATTGTACAAAATACACTAAATTTGCTCCATATTTCAGTGTCTGATCACAAAGGGTATGATCAATCGCATCATTTTCTAAATTAAGCTACGCTTACAAAACATAAGATTCTTTGATTCACCAGGAAAGAAAATAACCTGTCCCTCTCTTCCTCCCTGAAGTAAAGATTCATTAACATTATACTCAGGTTAAATATCTGTTATACTATGTGTCTGCTATTGGTTCTTTGATTCATTACAAGAAGTGAGATCTATTAATAAGAATTCCCATCTGAGAAAATTATATGTGAGTCAATTTTAACTAGAACTATCTTCTGCTGGAACTACAGTATGTTAGAAGAACAAAAGCCTAGGCTTAATTCAATTCTTTTACTTTTGTGGAACTAAAGTGCAAGTAACAGCCTATAAGACATCAAGATTTGCTCCCATCCCAAACTCCCAAGGGCAAAAAGGCATTACAAAAAGATATGTAATGTACACAAGGAACGTTCATTAAACAGCACTAACACATATTCACATCTGCATAACATGATAGATAAGAATATACCAAATTCCCCAGGGTTACATTCCATAGGTTGTTTTTGCATGAATATAATCATTCCATATTCATACCTTTGTGTTTCTCTGGCTTCTCTTATGAATGGTAGGTAAATTATGGGCTATGCTCTTTTTTCCTTTTTGCAACAGATTAATATCAATTCTCAAGTGTTCCAAATATGTTGCTACCTTATCTTGTACAAAATACCAGTGTTAGATAAGTTATTTGCTTCTAGGAGTTCATTTTCACCAACACCTTTCTTGGGTTATTTTTCAAATAGAAATGAGTGTGATTCAAGAAGCGAATAAGACAGAGAGGATAGAGTGGTTTATGGAAATTTTTAGAAATTTCACAATATTGTTCAAAATGACAAAACGGGGGATATATTATCAGCAAAGAGGATCCATTCTCACAAAATTCTAAGTAACAATGACATTGGAGCATTTCAAAAGAAAATATTAAGGTGCCACGCATTGTATTTTACTTTAATTAGGTGATAGTTATTTTAGTAAGCCAAAAATGAAATACTAAGGAGAAAGAGCAAGTTTATGCATATATAATACTTGGAATGTAGAATGGTATTCATGATTATCACTGGCCATAAAATATAAAGGTGAGATTTCTGGTCTCCACTTTGGGGGGAAAAAAATCAACAATATGTGATGATACTAAAAAAAAAAAAGCTCTTAATGGAGAGTTCAGTTGATTTTGTTTCTTTTAAAAGAGTTCATTGCACAGAGAGCAGTTTTGTGATATGCTTCCTTTCACTGTATGGATATATCATTTAATGCATGTGGCCTAAAATTAAGTGAACAGTTTCTTCATCTTTGTTAAGGAAATGAATTGTATCATTTATCTCATAGGCTTTGGAATATTCTGTGTGAGAGTAGCATTCAAAAGTGACATGCCCCATGTAAGTTCAAGGACAGCAGTATTAAAAAGCATATAGGCATGTTGTGAGCTTTAAGGGAGAGTGACTCTCCTGTTAGCACCAGTACCTTTATAAAAGGTTAGGGAACTGTATTTACCCTTTCAGAGATGACTTCAATTCAGATATGCTGAAAAGATGAATGCTAAAAAAAAGAAAAGTCTTCCTTAAGTACATGCTTCAGAATTTTGTCATATTGAATGTTGGCATTGTTGTAAGATAAGAAATACGTATCTATTGAACAAATTCTATTGTTCTAAAATACTTCCCAAAATATTATTTCCTAATTCTCTTTTATCCATAGTATAGAAGTGAAAACTGATAAACACTTTGTTCATTGTTCTTTTACTAATACCAATTCTTTTCTTCACTTCCAAGCATGCACTTAAATAGCAGACAAAACTTACTCTTTGGTGACACCCTGAGGGAAAGTTTCCATATTACAATATAATATTTTTACAATTTAAAACTTTTAATCTTCTGTATACTGTACATGCAGCCTTGTCTAATCCAGTCTAAGAGTTAAAGTTAATTCTCTTAACTACAGTAGCTGATCCATCTAGTCACAACTATGTCTTGATTCAATAATAACAATAACAGAGTTGGAAGGGATCTTGGAAGTCTTCTAGTCCAACCCACTGCTCAGGCAGGAAACTCTATACCATTTCAGACAAATGGTTGTCCAATCTCTTCTTAAAAACTTTCAGTTTTGGAGCATTCACAACTTCTGGAGGCAGTTCTAACTGTCAGGAAATTTCTCCTTAGTTCTAGGTTGCTTCTCTCTTTGATTAGTTTCCATTCATTGCTTCTTGTCCTGCCTTCAGGTGCTTTGGAGAATAGCTTAATTCCCTCTTTTTTGTGGCAACCCCTGAGATATTGGAACACTGCTATCATGTCACCCCTAGTCCTTCTCTTCATTAAACTAGATATATCCAATTCCAGCAACTGTTCTTTATATGTTTTAGCAGCCAGCCCTAATCATCTTTGTTGCTCTTCTCTGTACTCTTCTAGAGTCTCAACAACTTTTTTACATCATGATGACCAAAACTTACCAAGGTGTTATAAAGTGGTATTAACACTTCATGTGATCTTGATTCTATCCCTCTGTTAATGCAGCCTAGCACTGTGTTGGCTTTTTTGGCAGCTGCAGCACACTACTGGCTCATATTTAAGTGATTGTCCACTAGGACTCCAAGATCCCTCTCACAGTTACTACTATTGAGCAAGGTACCACCTCCTATACTGTACCTGTTCATTTGGTTTTTCTTGTCTAAATGTAGAACCTTACTTTTTTCACCATTGAATTTCATTTTCTTAGATAGTGCCCAATGTTCAAGTCTGTCAAGATCCTTCTGTATCTTAAGCCTATCTTATGGAGTGTTGGCTATTCCTGCCAGCTTGGTGTTGTCTGCAAAGTTGATGAGTTCCCATCTATCCCCTCATACAAATCATTGATGAAGATGTTGAAGAGCACTGGGGCACCCCCACTACATGCTTCCCTCCATGTAGATGCAGTTCCATTGAGGATCACATACTGAGTATGGTCGGTCAGCCAGCTACGAATCCATCTGGTGGTGATGCTGTCTAACCCACATTTTTCTATCTTATCAAGTAATAGGTTGTGGTCTACTTTATCAAATACCTTACTGAAGTCCAAGTAAATTATATCCACAGCATTCCTCTGCTGCACTAATTTTGTCACCTGGTCAAATAATGCAATAAGATTTGTCTGGCATGATCGGTTTTTGACAAACCCGTGTTGGCTTTTGGTAATGACTTTGTTTGTTTCTAGGTGTTTGCTGATTTGTTGCTTGATTATCTTTTCCAGAATCTTCCCACGTATTGAGGTCAGGCTGATAGATCTGCAGTTTTCTGGATCCATTTTTTTCCTTTTTTGAAGATGGGAAATACATCTGCTTCCTTATAGACCTCACTGATATGTTACTTATCCCTATTTTATTACCTCTCTCTTTTGTGAACCATATCTTATTGAAAGTTTATATTTGGGCCACTGAAAAATATGCAATTACATATTGAATCACAATATAAAGTATATAATAATTCTTTAGCAGTTCTCCCTACAAGATCAATGTTTTAGGGTTGGTGGATTATTTATTTGCTTATGTTGCTTGGAATATTTTATTTGTCAAAGCCATTTAAGTGTTTCATCTTTCTCTCCAACAGACACGGTTGAGTAACTACGATCGTGTAAAACAAGACAGCTTTTTTGATCCAAAATCATTTAGAGCTTTGACTTGGATTTATAAATGAACCAGGAGCCAATTCATAGTTCAGCACTGGAGTGATTCTAATTGTAGTACAAGAAGATCAGAAAAAAATAAAACCAACAGCAAAAGAGGGTAGAATACTTGATCTAAACAGAGAATTAAGATGTGATCTAAAAACAGGATGTGCTCTGAAGTTTATTTCTAAATCTGTATGTGTTTATTTTGCTTCACTGAATACATAAACAAGATTTTCATTCAGGCATATTCTGTACAGTTGAAATGATGTGAAATGCCACTCCTTTTCAGGTGACTTGTACATTAGGGTACCAAAGTCTGCTCTTGGCTATATCTGCAGGACTGGATGTTATGTTGAAGGGGGCATTGGGTTTTCTGGCAGCAGGCTACTGTGACAAAGGTCCCATGGCCATAGACATGTCTACTGATGCAGATGGGAAACATTCATTTTTTACATAGTGAAAGTATGAGAGCAATTTTCAGTAATATCTTACAGATGCAGGTCAAACTAAAATGATAGGCTGTGCTTACTGGATGTGTATTTGGACAAGTACCCATAAAGTGCTCATGCTAGTCATCCACTTGATCAAGTGTATAGGTTATATGCATATTAGGGCTATGAAAAGCTTTGAGTGGCTGATTCAGTTTGATGAAGTTTCAGCTGAGTCAACCCATTCAAGCCAATTTACAAACTGAAATAGGAACCTATTTTATAGCAGCAATTAAAACTGGGTAACTCTCAAGCATTTTGCATTTAATGTGTACTGCATTCTAAATGGGTGGGAAACAGAGCTTACTTTTTAAACCTGAATATTTGGTATAGGAAGGGAAGGCTAATGTTTATATGTGCTTGCCAAACTAATTATTCAAAAATAGGGCTACGGTTGTAAGCCTACAAATGACAATTTCTTTGTGCCAATCTCTTTTCTGTCTCAAATGGCACTGTACTTCATTGGGCCATCCTGATTTTACTACCTCTCCTATTTAATTGAGCTTGCTATCCTGACAGAAATCATTCCCACCTGTAATGAGAATGTCTTTTCCAAATTTGTTAATAGTTAGGCAGTTTTTCTGACCCTCCAGGCAATCCAATAATCAGAGCTAACAAAGATGCAGAATCAAAAAGGCAAATTTGTGGTCTTTCTCTCCCCCCCCCCCATGTTCTGCCCAGAACAGGCCAGTATTTTTAGCAATGTGCTCCACCCAGCCTGGCAATTGACTTTCCTATCAGCTGTGCCAGATATTCTGACATCCTGGAAAACTCAATGATCAAAATCAGCAAACACAAATCTACAACATCTCAGAAAATGGACAGGTAAGAGCTGCTTGTTGTTGTTGTTTTCTTTTTAAAAATACAACATTTAAAAATTTATATTTTTTATACTGAAGCAGGACACTTTCTACACTGATTCAGCCAATTTCTCCATGGTCTGTTTGCTGAACAATTTTGGGAACTCTTCTGCTGTTCTTTCATCACACCTTCTATATTTGCTCAAAAGGGGATACAAGAGAGAGTATTTAAAAAGCGTACAATGGTAAAATACCTGATGGTATGTAATTGAATCTTGGCAAAGTTAAATATTTCTAAAGAGTCCAGTATCCCCAGTATTTTTGTTCTACATTGCAAAAAGTGATGCAGCATTGGGTGTTCTTGAGTTTCCCCATTAGGCAAATGAAAGCTCTTTTTGATTTATTTAATAGAATATTAAATCTCAAAGCAATTGAAACTGAATCAAGCAACCACCTAATCTCAGGTCACAAACTTGAATTGAATCATGTTTTCTGCAGATCCTGAATTTTTAAGTGAAATTGAATCAAAGCTGATTCACGCAGGCCTAAGTGGAGGAAAATATTATGTATATGCATTACAAAGGAACAATGTAAAGCCCCATTAAGAAGCTATTTCTTACCAGAATGCCTTTTTTGTTTTAAGAATCTTGCTTATCACTTTTCAGCCTCTATTGAATATATTAATAATCATTCTTCCAGTCAGCTGCCACTGCTAACATTCTGATCAGGTTAGGTAGTTAAGAAATGTCTGTCAGGTGCTTTTTTATTTTAGTGCTCAGTCATTAAAAACCATGAAGTGTTCCGCCTGACCACAAAAAAGAATTTGTGTGGGTGGGTGTTGGAAAGTAATTATGAGGCTTTTATTTCACTAATTATTGTTCAGCTTTTGAAATGTCATTGTAGGTCAAAGTAACAGCAGTTATTTCAAACCACTCTAGAATTTAAATAGGAAGGACAAACAAAACATGGGGACATACAGACCTCAGTTCAAAGCAAGTGAATTCACCTTCAACTCTGCTATAAAATGGAAACTTAAACTCGGGGGCTTTAAAAATGGCAATGCAGGATTATGACAGCTTTTCTACAAAAAAAATAATAATAATCAGACCTGAATCCTGTAGATAAGAATAGCCTGTGGTGAGAGGTGGTTCTCAGGTTGATAAGCACTCCAGTAGCCATTTCCAAAATAATCAACAGGTGAGATGTACCTGTCCTTCAAAAAATAGACAAGCTTTCTCTCCTTTACATAGAAAGAGAGCAAGAAAAAGAACCATAACCGTTGCCTTCTTTGTCTATACAGTATATAGTTTTTCATCTGAAAGTAAAGTATTGCCTGAAATGCTTATGTTGTTACTTTCACCTTATCACTAATCTGAAACCTGCAAGAACTGTTTCTTGGAATTAATCACTTGGAGCTGATATCCAAAGCTAACAACTCTAAAGAACAGATGAAGCCAACTTCAACTCCCAAAACCCATTTCAAAACCAGACTTTAGAACCTGCAATTAAAGTAGACACTGGAAAGGATCAAGTCAGTAATAGAATACCTGGTTTATGCCATCTTAGATACAATCGCTGAAGAGGAGTCTGTGGCCAGAATATATGGTGGTGGTGGTGGTGATGGCAGTGGCAATGGTGAAAAAGTCAGTTACAACCACATTAATGAAGTCCTGACAGTAGGAGATGACCAGGCTGAGCCAAAGAGAGAAATCAAGTAAATCATAAGTTTGTAGTTCTTTCACGCCCACTAGAGCTCTAAGTCAGCCCTCCTTGAATCTTGTTGACTCTTATTTACCATCAATTTGCCTTGAGTATTAGTAGTTCAGGTTCTTGTAGGGATTAAACTTGTACACATGTGAACAACCCTGGTTCCTGAATTCTTGTGCCGGATCCTACCCCTTTTTATGTTGACATACGTAAGACACTGACAGCACAGTTGCTGCTGGATCTTGAATTCTGCTCCTTCCCTCATGGCAGACATCCTTGAATCCTTGCCATTTTTCAATAATTGATTCAGGTGGGAGGTGATGGGAGAAATCTCTGATTTCTAGAATATGGAAATCTGTGGTGTGTTAAATTCTTCAGAAAGGGGGACCAGCAGATTTATTGGACAGACTCACTAAAATGCTGTTTAATATGACCAGAGGTTAATCAGGTAAATGAAGGCAAGCAGGAAAGAAGTATGTATTTAAAGATAAAAAGTGATATAATAAATGCTTTTGGTATACATGATTAAATGGAACAATTGTGCTTAGGTAGAGGGAAAGGCAAGGGAAGAAATGATGAAATGAGCATTCATGTATTGTGGCATAAACCTCCACCTCTTTGGTACATTTGTCATGTCATTACACACACAGATAAAAAGTTGATCTTGGGCTGTAATGTTGCAATGATTGTTTAGTCATTCTGATAAAATTGTTGGATTATACAGATGTGTATTCAGGAAATAAAATAAGTTGAATTTACTCTACATAGTATTTTTTTAATTTATTCAGTAATCATATTTGTTGTATGTGCGCTATTTTCATCAACCTTTCCAGTAGCATATAGTGTAATGGCTCAGAAACAATTCTCTGTAATATGTAAAATAAATGTAACAGAAAACTATTAAAAACCATATTAAAAATACCCATCACTTAAAAAAAACAGAATGCAAGGGAAGCCTGTTTTGAGACAGATGTGTGGGTAGAATGCTGTACAATCTGTAAGTAATTCAGGAGAATCTTTCTTGTACAATTAACAGGCAGATTTGGTTGTTGTTGTTGTTGTTTTAAAAAAGCTCGCCCTCAGATTTTAATAAATAGGCAGATTCATATAAAGTCAAACAATTAGCCTAAATTATTCCAGATCGAGACCTATGCCTTAAGTTGAGTCTAGAAAATAATTGGCCTTGAGTTCCTTCACTATTGCTGTATTTTCTACAAATTAAAATGTCTATTTGTTCTTCAGAAATAGAAAAGAATATGAAAATAATGCTGTAAGCAACTCATAGATATTATAACCAATCTAAAAGTAACATGCCCAGATCAAAATAATTTATCCTGGCATGTTAGATCTTTTTTTAAAAAGGAATTCCTTTTGTTTTTAAAAGAATCCTTGCTAAACTATAGGGGGTGGTGCTAATCTCTGTTTCAAGGCCATTAAGCCATCATTGACATTTCCATAGTCGTGATCAGCATGGTGTCATGGAGGACTGTACTTCCCAACAAAGTGATACCTATTTATCTACTCTCACTTGTATGCTTTTGAACTGCTAGGTTGGCAGGAACTGGGGTAAGGATGTTTGGGTCCCAAACCTGGATTGCTGGTTTTCCAGCTGACAAGTCTAGTGTGAGTCACCGCACTACCATGTTTGATATGGCATGCAAATATATTTGCCAACACTGACATTGGAAGATCCAGAACCATGGACAGTACAACATGGAAGTCTATTCATTAGTTATGAACTCGTCTTAAAATAGACTGAACCCCAATCCATCAGAGCAGTTATCTATTGGCTAACAATTCCTCTCATTTGAATAAAAATCCAGACATAATGGCCAAGGTTAGTAACCTAGGATCAGAAATCATTATAGGGTGGGAACAGAAGATGGAGGAATCAACTTCAATAGCATAAACATTTTCATGTTATACTATAGCTCATCTGGATAGTTGTGTTGTTTCACAAGGTTGTGCAATGCTTTTGATCTATTCTCTAAAAATGCCTTGGAGCACACAAGAGTGAAAATGTAGCACCTGTTTACTAATCTTCAAAGTGTCTTTTTCTGGGATTGCACACTCCAAAGTATCTTTCAAGAATTGAAGCCAAAGCATTGCATGGTCATCATATTTATCATTTAGGATGGTGACAGCAATCATGTATTGAGGCCATCATCAAATTGAGTCGATGTAGAGGGTCTATGGAAGGCCGAGCCAACCTTGAGCCAGTCAGGATCAAACTCCTGGCAGTGGGCAGAATCAGGTTGTAATACTACAGTCTAACCACTATGCCTCCATGGTTCGTCATTTAGTTAGAACCAGCTCAGAAAAAAACATTTTTTTTCTTTTGTCACTCATATTCATATGTATATCCTAATTGTTGTGCTGTGATGGAAAAATCCTAAATCTTATTTTCTTTCCTTCCTCTCTCCCTCTCCTTCCTTCCTTCTTCCTTCCTTCTTCCCTCTCTCCCTGGATATACACCATGCTTTAAATAGTGAATTCACAAAAAAATGGAACATATAGTATTATTAAATTTCCTTTTGGAAAATTAGATCTCCAAAAGTTTCAGAGGTCATCATTTCTCATGACTTTAAAAGTGGTCCTTCTTGACTCTTCCACTGCTCTTTTACCATCCTTCATACTTAGTTAAATAAGCTTTTTTGCTCTTATCAACTGAAAATTAATCAGAGACTTTTTTCATATTTGCACAAGCTTATGGCTGTCTAGGATGAAATGAAAGTATGCTTCCTATGTCTACAAAATACTGCCAACTATGATTTGTGCCAGCAAGTTTTAAATTGCATTAGCTCTGCAAAACCTCATCCAATCCATGCCAATGCAGAACACGGGTAATGGCTACTGCCTACTTCATGTCCATCCAATTTCATCATGCTGAAATAGCCAACATTTTATTATCAACAAATTTTGCAAAATTGTTTTGCAAAAATATTCTTCATCTTCATAATGAGGAAATACCTGTGCAAACAAACAGAGGCTGACTGAAAAAGAGAGAGCAAACTGGAGTTTTGTAGAGAATGATTTGTAAATTGTACCTTGTCCATGGGGTAGGCATTTGTTCATTTGTTTATTCCTCAAAGCAATATAGATATGGGGAAAACTGTACTCATGATTTGCAAGGAATGTGCCATGCTGTGAAGATGGCAGCCTTGTAGATTTAATAAATAAACAAATGTTTATTTTCCTCACTAAATAATAATAATAATAATAATAATAATAATAATAATAATAATAATAATAATAATAATAATAATAATAATAATAATAATAAAAAAAGTTGGAAGGGACCTTGGAGGTCATCTAGTCCAATCCCCTGCTTAGGCAGGAAACCCTATACCATATTCAGACAAATGGCTGTCCACTCTCTTCTTAAAAACTTCCAGTGTTGGAGAATTCACCACTTCTGGAGGCAGGTTGTTCCACTGGTTAATTGTTCTAAAGGTCAGGAAGTTTCACCTTAGTTCTAGGTTGCTTCTCTCCTTGATTAGTTTCCATCCGTTGCTTCTTGTCCTGCCTTCAGGTACCTTGGAAAATAGCTTGACTCCCTCTTCTTTGTGGCAGCCCCTGAGATATTGGAACACTGCTATCATGTCCCCCTTCGTCCTTCTCTTCATTAAACTAGACATACCCAATTCCAGCAGCCTTTCCTTATATATCCCCTCGTCCAAATCGTTGATGAAGATGTTGAAGAGCACTGGGCCCAGAACAGAGCCCTGGGGCACCCCACTACACAGCTTCCTCCATGTAGATGTGGTTTCATTGGTGACTACACACTGAGTACGGCTGGTCAGTCAGCTATGGATCCATCTGGTGGTTATGCTGTCTAACCCACATTTTTCTATCTTATCGAGTAGTAGGTTGTGATCTACTTTATCAAATGCCTTACTGAAGTCCAAGTAAATTATATCCACAGCATTCCTCTGATCCACTAATTTTGTCACTTGGTCAAAGAATGCAATAAGATTCTGGCATGATCTGTTTTTGACAAACCCATTTGGCTTTTAGTAAATGACTTTGTTTGCCTCTAGGTGTTTGCTGATTCGTTGTTTGATTATCTTTTCCAGAATCTTCCCAGGTATTGAGGTCAGGCTGATAGGTCTGTAATTTCCTGGGTCCATTTTTTTTCCTTTTTTGAAGATGGGAACTACATCAGCTCTTTTCCAGTCCTCCAGTAGTTCTCCAGTGCTCCAGGATCTTTGAAAAATATAGTTCAATGGTTCTGAGATCACATCTGCCAGTTCCTTGAGAACCCTGGGGTATAATCCATCTGGTCCTGGTGATTTGAACTCACCTAGGCTGGACAGGTGCTCACAGTTCTAAACCTAGTGTTAGTATATTTTATTGCCCTCTTGGAAGAGATAAGGGGCTAAAGGGAAAAACTGTCCAGCTTCCAGCTTTTCAAGGATAATGGTGATTTCCTGAACTGGACACAATAAGCACATGCAGAAGGATAACAGGATCAAGAAACCTCCAAGAAGATAAAAGAAAGCCAATTGGACGAGAAAGGCCAATGGAAAGATATAATAGAAAGGCCCAACCCTGTCCAAAAAAATTCTTTCAGGTTGAAGCTTCAGAATAGGTTCTAGGCAGTGGTGGGATTCAAATATGTGAACAACTGGTTCTCTGTGTGGATGCCGCTTCTGGAAGTCCATTCTGGGCCTGGGCAACAAAAAATTAGCTACCGGTTCTGCCAAAGTGGTGCGAACTGGCTGAATCCCACCACTGGTTCTAGGGCCTCATTAGTGATGATGTTATAGGATCCCTGGGTGAAAAGAGCTGCTACAAATCTCAGGATTAAGGAAGCGAAGTCTTCAGGCTTTGAAAACATAAAGGTTCCTGCCTCTACCCTGAGACAAGGAAGAAACATGTGATGTTTGTAGATTCCCTACTGAGAATGGACTGAAACACAACTCTATTGATCAGGCACTCTCTCAAGAGAAGTTGCTGCCTTTCTAGGGCACTCATTCAGAGTGTGATGGATTCTTTAAGCCTAGTGAGAAACATTGTACATTCTGTTGATCCATATGGGGGAAAAATAACACACCCAAGCTTGGCCTTGAAGATACTGCAAGGGACCATGAACTGCTGGTCAGGAAAATAAAGGCAATAGACACCCAGGTGGCATTTTATTCATTGCTTCCTTTTGAAAGAATTGACTTGGGAAAAGAGAAAATACTAGAAAGCAATACTTGGCAATGCCAACAGGAATAGTTTGGATTATTTCATCATGGAACATATTCCTGTCCCCCCTCCACCCCCGAAAAACATCCAGAGTCTGTATCATCTTTTCCAATTATTAAAAGGCATACATTTTTCATTAACAAAGAAAGCTGGAACAACACTGAATGTAAGAGAGAAGGAAGAGGGATTATAAATTGCTATAAATGTTGCAGGAAAATGTATCATCTCTTTGCTTCCTACTATTCCTCTATCACGCATAGACAGGCACATGAACACTTGGGCCAATTTATTTTCACAATAATTGTGTGAGATAAGTTGCCCAGTGCCCCGTAAGGGAGTCTTGCCTGAAGCAGTACTATCTCAGCTCAATGACTGAGCAAAGATTTGAATCACTGCATTGCACTGGGTCCTTCAGGGATATGCCTGGTAGCTCTATGCAGCAATCTGATTTGAAGGTGGGAAGGAAGCACATCTTGGCAACTCCTTAAAGAAACTGACTTATTAGTATTGCTTTAAAATACATTACTTATTATATGAATATTCTCAGTGGATATGGAGAAGTCCAAAGTTGCTTGGGTGTCAAATTAAATATATATGATATGCTGTAGCTAGTTTTCATTAAAAATGTTGTTAAGATAGACAAAAATATCCAAAATGAATATCCTTTCATCTATATTATAGGGAATGCATATTCCATTTTGAATCTATGAAGAATTTGTCAGTGTTTGGAATTGTTAAATAGCTTTTAACTCTGATTACTGATGCTTTGTACTAAATGCCAAGAGAGAGAGAAATTTAATTTCACTATATTGTTCCTATTAGGATCTTTGGATTCTAAGGATTTATTGTGATAGAATTCTTAGTAAGAATTAATATGAATTAAAGAATTATGGCTTTAATACAAGGCCCTTTAGCAACAAACAATAAAATGCAATGTTTAAAATTATACAGTGTTGCAACCAATACGTATTTTCTTTGATTGGCATAAACAATTCTCTTCTCTGCCAATTATGCAGTGACTTCTCATCAATACAATACTGTAAACACTTTTTTCCCTTTCATCTGATATTTCAGATCAGTGAGCACACACCTGTTAACCAGTCAACCAACTTGGAAGCTAATTTTCAGGATGTTTCCATTTCCAAAAATGCAAGGCAGTAAGCCAAAGCTAGAACAGACAAGTAAATATCCTTTCCCTGTGGCACATACGGCATAATGGGAATCATAGTTAATGATCTGAATCCAAACCCAAACCTTGTTTTATGGAATGCTCACTCATTGTTAAGCAAAGCCGTTTGGGCAAAAGCGCATACTATTGATTTTAAAATTGATTTTTTTTAATAACTAAAACACGGTTCACAAATCACTGTTCTGGCAGTTGTACCAAAACCTCATCTGTGCTTTTGTTAAAGCTTGGTGCAAACTGTATAGTTCATATAGCTTGGTGCAAATGCCATCGTCCAGAGTTTAAAACAGTGTCTTCCTTGTGGCTCAGCAAGAAGCTGAACTATCTTCCACATCCCTGGAGCAACCCAAATTAATTAATCGGTGTGAAGGAAAGAATGCAACCATCAAAAAAATCAGTTTTCTCTCACTCTTTAAAAAAAAAGTGTTTTCTGCTGCTACTTTTGAATATATGACAATTTATATTTCAAGCCTTTCCTTGTAATTATTGTAATTATCATTAATCATCAACTTCCTCATGCAATGGAAATTCAGAACACTGAAAAGGTCACCCTAATAGAGAACGCAACTGTCTTTCAAAGATGATATGAGGCATTAACTTTCAGCTGCCTCACTTGCATGTGACAGAAATTGCAATGAAAACAGCAAATGGGGCAATGTTTCTCTGCCATTGTACAAAGGAATTTTGAGAGGCAAAAAGTGAAGGGCAAGGGAGTGAAGTCTCATTATTCATCAAAACTTATGTCTTTCTTAGGTCTTGTCATAGGAAACTTGTCTTAATCCATTGCAACTCCCTATAATCAGACTTATTCGAAGGGGGAAGTGAAAGGGAAACAATCCATGAATGCAAAGCCAATCCATACAGAGCACTAGAATTATTATTACAACAATCGTTCCTTATGGCAAAGGGTAGGAGCCACACAGCACTAGCCGACGTGGAGACCGTGAAGAAAAAAAGAAAGAATGATCCTACAACATTTGAGGGGCCAATGGATGCACAATTCCTGCCAACAAGAAACAATGAATGGAAACTAATCAAGAAAAGAAGCAACCTAAAACCAAGCAAAAACTTCCTAACAGTGAGAACAATTAACCAGTGGAACGGCTTGCCTTCAGAGGCTGTGGGTGCTTCATCACTGGAGGCTTTTAAGAAGAGACTGGGCAGCCACTTGTCTGAAATAGTATAGGGTCTCCTGCTTGAGCAGGAAGGTTGGACTAGAAGACCTCCAAGGCCCTTTCCAACTTTATTATTCTGTATTCTTTCATTGTAATAGATAGGATAAGACTATCGATAAAGGAAAATATTTGTAGCTCAGGGTTGAAATAAAATAAGACTAAATGTGGTGGATCAGAGGCCATATTTTTTTTACAGCAACATGCATAAACATTACAAATAGCAAACACATAGCAATTGTTCATATGGTAGTGCTCACTATTTTATGTGGTTACAGTGCCAACCAGCAACCCAGGTTTTGCCATTATACAGCACAATTTTCTTCAACATGCTGCCCTCCAGATTTTCTGGACTATGTACATCTCCTAGGATTACCAGTTTTCTGGCAGTAATAGAGAAACGTATCATGCTGCAACTGCCGGTGGTGCTGGGATTAAGACATTTGTATATCCACATGGCCCTGCATATAACTAAAAGAATGATGTGCCATTGATATTAGCCACCAATGCAGACACCCATAAGTGGCATTCTTTTTCTCCTCCCCCCCCCTTTTTTTTTTAAGAGACTGCTTCAGACCGAACACACATTTTGCATATAAAAGTACCACTCCGTAATGAAATCAGTAGGTTTTTATTACAAAGAAGGAAGATGAATCACGCAGCTTTCGCAAAAGAATCTGTTTTGTTGTTTTAATGGGCAGGTTTATAAAACATGTAGTTAGATGATTTTTTACTAAATTATGCTAATTGGTGTTTTAGAAGTCCTTTTTAATCTGTTTTGATAATCCAGTATCGAAATGATGTCGTTGGAGTGGCAGCATCAGAGCTTTGCAAGGCGGAAGCTTTTGTCTTTCTGCTTGTAAAGAAATTAAATACAGAACACTCCAGGGTTGGGGTTTTTTGTTTTTTGTTTTTTTGGACCTTCATTTTTAATGGAAATGATCTGTGTCCATGGGAAACAAACAGAGATATGCCCTTCTGTTGCTCAGAGAAGGAGACTTGTGCATCATTTAGAATTCACTGCTGCATTTTCTGCACATCCAATTACGGAGAAAAAGATATATTTCTTTACCATCATTTTTGTTTGTCTTGATTTATTTGTGAGAGACTTTGATTAAAATGCACTTACATAAGAATGAAAAAATAAGCAAGGCTGGAATGGCAGGAGGCAGGCGGGGGAGGGGGGGGAGATGAAAGCCCTATTGCCACTTCCAAAAGATTAATTAGGTTGGAGAAAAGGACAGTAATGGAGGAATGAAAACTGTCATCTTGAAAATCCCTATTTAGCTTGCCTGCTCAGAGTCTGCCTTTCGGTTTTTAATGTTGGCTAACCCAGTCTTAGAAAACCCAGCTTTGAAATGCTGTTGTTGGTTTTGTTTTTTTTTCTTCCTGGAGCTGTTCATTTACATGAGGAGAAATCCTTTCAGCAGCCCATGATGGTGTCCTTGGAGAACACATTCGTATTCAGCATACAGCACAGACATTTGAACCTCTGTAGTCTGCCTAATTATTTAGGCCATGTGCATTATGCCATGGTACCTAACAGCTGCTGATGGTGGGATTAAGGAGAAGAAATATTTAAATGGATGCAGGAGCACATGTGCTGTGATGATTTTATTTCTTGCAGTAGCTTTTACCTGTTCCCTAGGGTGAGCAAGCTAGATAGACAGCATAGCAGAAATCATTTAATTGTGTCAACAAAGAGCAATGATGTTTGTTTAAAGCAAATTAAAAAAAATCAGTTTTGCGGGAAAATTGATTAGTTGATGTTTACTTGACTGTCACAGTGGCTTCTGGATTCAAAAGCAAAATTGGTTTGTTTCATCTTTGGTGTAGGGAGGTAGGAGTTCCTGAGAGATCAGAAGAAAGAGATGCTATGTAAATTTGGATTAGACTGTCTGTTCTCTAAATCAATAAAACAATAGGGAGGTAGATGAAAAATCAACTGAATCATCTATTTAAAAGAAACAAGCAGGATGGTGCTCTCATTTCTGTCCTTGTATATAGCTGCTTTTAGCATTCTCTCTGTGTGTTTGCTTATATGTGTATTGAACTTCTAAGACAAAGGAACTGAAAATGAACACAGTTGACTTCAGAGAAACTGTCAATAAATATCCAGGTACAAATAAGACTGCTATTTTTCAGAACCTACCAACAAAATTATTCCAATTTTTCTGGTGTCAAGCGATAGGTATGAAAACATATATTTAGTACCTCTTCTATCATAAATCATACTAATTAATAGCTCTATTTACATTTCTTTTATCGTGTGACATGATAAGAGAGAGAGAGAACTCTCAGCAAAGAAAGTGAATGGGGGGAAAACGTTATATTAAAATAAGCTGCTATCAAAGGAAATATCAAGCAATGAAAACAGGATCTCAACCAGTAGCAATGATTATCTGACTGATGTAGTAGATGCAGAGACCATTCAGAGTCAGTTATGCAAAGGGTGTATGCGGGTCTTGAATTACATATTACTTATATAAAGCTTATCCAAATGATATGTCAATGGCAAAATTGTCTTATCTCAAGAGGCTTTTGGAAACCTTGCATGTTTAAGAGATAAGTGAAGAGACGGGGGTCAAGGGTCAGAAACAATACCTGTCTGCAATGGCACAAAACCTTGTGGAACAAACTACTTTTGGAGGTTAGGTAGCCCCGCAGAGATGGCCTTCTGGAAAGCAGTAAAGTATAAATTAGTATGGCAATTGTCGTCTTCATGTGACTTGCGGAACTGCATTATTTGTACCTATACTAAGCTTTTATTTATTATTTTTGTTTAATGCAGATGTTTTAACAATCTATTATTGCCATTTATTATGGATACTCTAATTGTTTTGTGATGTAAGGCATCACAAGTTTGAATGGATTGGTGGCAAATTCAATAAATAAATAGAAAAATTCAGTCTAATATCAGCAGACAGTTCATGGATAAAATGGCTATGAGTAACATACTCATTTGGTTTTAAAATATATTGTATGCTCAGTGGCCTTTAATTAATAATCCTCACCTTACACTATTTCACAGGAACATGACAAAGAGAAAAAGCCAATGAATGGTGGGATCCATCCTGGCTATCTCAGAATGATGACACGTGCATCATGAAATTATGTGTGTTTGTTTATTTATTTATTTATTCAATTTCTATGGTTGCCCATCTCAGTCAATGGCTCTGGGTGGCTTACAGTTAAGAAAGATATTACAATTAAACATTAAAAAACACTTTAAAACAATAAAAACAGTAAAACCAGTGAAAAACATTAAAAACATCCAATTCAAAAAACACCTGTTAGCAATATAGCCAGGAAATGGGATCCATGGTACATTCAGTGCCCCAGGTTCGGGAATGTAGCCAGGTTTTTTTAAAGGCTTTATGGTACAAAGTGTTGTGCAAAGGATGCAATTCAATATTTAATCACAATGCCTGATGCAAGTCATAATTTATGTTATTTGCATCATGACATCATCATGACTCCCATCACTTCTGAGAGATGGTGAGCTTCCTTGAGCAATGGGTTGGGCTCCTGTGAAGTCATGGGCCAAAGGTTCAATTTATGAGGGCACTTGTATTCTTCTGATAAATGCTTCATCATTAGTGCTTGACCCTTACAAACTTCTATCCGAATTACTACTATGAGATTTTTGGAGTAAGATAAATAAAATAAGATAAAAGGGTATAGGGTCTTGTGTTCGAGCAGGAGGTTGGAGTAGAAGTCCTCCAAAGTCCCAGCCAACTCCGTTATTCTATTAAGATAAGTTGCATTCATATTTTTAAATATCAGCCTCATTAGAGATGTTGGAGGAAAAAAATATAGATATTAAAGATTTATAAAGCTCCACAAACACAAGCTTGTAAGCTGGGTTGGTATTGTTGGTTTGTATTCTTGTGCCAAGAGAAACTTCTCTATTGAATTCCCATCTTATGGACAGAGAGTGGAAAAAATGAGTTAATCCTTTGCCCAATCCTACTCTCTCCCAATTTTTTCACATTACATCTTATTGTTCAATTTCTCCACTGTTTTCTCAAAACTATGCAATTATACATTTGCATATTCACCAACATAGCTGATGTGATTTCTTTGTGGATTCATTTTTCTTTGTATTATCTGCATTTTTCCATGGAATCTTTAAAACAACTTAATGAATTTTGATAAAGTTATGTATTATTGATATATGTCACCAGAGAAATTGTCTTCAATATATAAGGGCAGTTCAAACTTATGTTGGAAATGTGAATAACATGAAGGGACACTGTCATCTTTGGTGGATGTGTAAAAAAGCCACAATATTTTTAATACAAGTAAAAACACTAATTTTTAAAGACTAACATATAATGAACCCAGAAACTTTTCTTTTGAGATTGATAAACAAACAGTTGGGGGGAAAAGCTAGAGACTTCATTTTTATATAGGATAACTGTATAAATATTATTATATGCACAAAGGTGGAAAGATTTGGCATTATCAATTATGGAGGAATAATTGATAATAATGATTGAATTTGCAGAGATGACTAAACTAACTTCCTTGATTGGAGAAAAGACTAATCCATGTTTATTGCTGATTGGAAGCCCCTTATAGACATTTTTTCTAGCAGAAAATAAAAAAATGAATTTATGGCTTATAATTTTGATAATTAGAAAAAGAAGAGATAATAGAAAAAGAGAGAGTTTGTTTTTGTAACCATAGAGTAAGAGGTATTTTTAAAATGTACTTATAATTGCAGTAAACAAAATTGGAAGCTACACTTTTCTATTTCTTTCTACTTTTTTTGCACTTCTTTTCTTTGTTCTTTTTCTTCCTGTTCTTTTTTTACTGTATATTGTTTCTTGACACTTTTTATCATCTTTTTTAAAATTTCTAATAAAATTATGTTTTAAAAAAACTTTTCTGAAATGTTCCTAATCTTTTTCCACTTTCTTGATTCTAATCTAAGGAACTAAAGCAGGGCTGTCAAACTCGCAACTTCATGTGACGTGTCACGACGTATTGTGACTTTTTTTCCATTGCCAGCAATGGGGTGGGTGCGGTTTCACTATGATGCATCCAGCCCGCGGGCCGGCAGTTTGACACCCCTTGACTAAAGAAACAATTACCCTTTTTGTTGCAACCAGTTTGCTTAATAGTTTAGTATATTTTGGCAGAACAGAATTCTTAAAAAAAAAACTAAATAAAAGCAATTTTATTTTGATCCTTGTTGTCATGGATAAAGACTTTCAAAGCCAGTTGATCAATTGTCCTTGCTATCTTTGAAACAATTAATTTTAAATCCCACCTCATTCTTAAAGGCTTTCTATAAAAATGCAACAATTCCAAATATTCCTAAATCTTTAATATTTATACCTAAACCTATACTGCTGTGATGATGAAGGTTCGTTCTCTAAGCTTGATCCATCCACACCTGACCAATCACAAGACCTACTGACCTAGCCCTTATAAACAGCAGAACACTGACATCCCCTAAACACTGCTGAAGATGTTACCTAGCCTGGTAACAAAACATTCGGAAACCAACCCACAAGCTGGAAGAATGAACTTTCACCCTCATCCCACATCCGAGCTACAGATATTTGCCATTCTTGCTATACTGCTATTTTAAGCCTTCAGTTCAGTTGTGATTTTATTTACCATTGGATCATATTCCTAGTAATGAAGATTAATTCTTTCTAACCATTGTAACAGTTGTTGTCTGCATTCAGAGTGTGTCTCTGAGGACAGTGCAAGAAAGCCTAGAAATCTATAGGCAATGGCATAAAATGAAATATATGTTTGCCCTTTTATATGCTGAAGTTGGTTGTCCAAAATTTATGCCTTCAGCTGTCAGTTTAATCAGCAGCTAAAACTCTTTTTTAAAGCAATTAAATAAACTTATACTGATCACTGATTGGTGAGACCACTCTAATAGGGCACAGTGGAACTATAAGTATGACTAACTGGATGAAATCTCTTTGATTATTGAGTAAGCAACATGTCCCCTACTTCTTAGGTGAATGGAACAGCTGCAGGGGTATAACACAGAACTTTCAAGTAAGAAATGATATGCAACATTTATGCAATCTCTTACATGGTATTCCCTCTTTTCCCATTTCCCAAATTGCTTGCACAGGTGGTAGGAATCATTAAATAGTAGCAGCTCCTTGGTGCAGTTCCATGTTTATATTATTTTTCTATGCCAGAGCAATAGGATTCAAAGCTTTCTCAAATAGCAGTATGTTACATATTCAGGCCAACTGCAAACACACACAAACACAGACCGAGTGCTTGAGAAAAAGCTCTCCTCCCTCCTTCCTTCCTTTTTTCAAGTAATGTTTTGCCTTCTCATCATATAATAACATTCTGAAGATTTAGGAAAGACATTGTGCACTTCAGTTGTATCCTTCCTTCCTTTCTCCCTCCCTTCCTCTCTTTTTCCTTCCCTTCCTCCTCTTTCTTTCTTTCTTTGATTTTGTACTAATGCACTTGAAATTTCCACTAAAATGGTTCAGACTCCAATCCATTAACACGTACATCCTATTCATTTTAGACTCATATGGAAGTCACCAATCAGGACAAAACTCAGAAAACAGGAACTTGAAAAAACAAAAGTTTTATTTTGCTCAAACTATATTTTAGCTGAAACAATTTTAACTAAGATAAAATCCAGGTAAGTCAAACCATATTGGGAATGGAAACTAGACAAGGGCTTTGTGTAACAAGAGTCCTTACCAAAAGATGTTTCTTTTCCAAACCCTATTTCATTTGTGAAACTACTTTTTAAAATAGAAACTTATCAACATACAAAAGATAGATAACATTGTGCGGGTAATTGAATTTGGGTGCAAAATGAGGGAAGGGTGGTTTTGAGGGGAATGGATAGCATACGCAACCAAATTGCTTGATAAAATTGGAGGCAGCAAACAGAATAATAAACATCTTCAAGTAAAAAAACCAGAGTAAAGATTATAAATGTATGGACTGAATGAAAAAGAAGGATTTAGAAACTTTAAATACAGACTAGGAAGTTCTGATTGATTGGAAAGCAAGCTTATGAGAAAGAAACAGAAATCACAAAGATCACCTAACTTCTCCAAGAATGTTCTTTAAAATATATCTGTACAGTTTAGTCCCAAAATTGTCCAAAATGCCATCATCATCATGGCATCTTATGGCAAGGATTGATATATGATTTTGTAATTCTTTTAGGAATATAGCAGGATTTTAATTGCAGTGACCCTAGTTTTGAGTCTGTAGTGAATATGATTAGGTATATTAATCCATTTATCCATATTGATAAATATGGATATTCCCTATTGATTTTTATAATTTGAAGAATGCCTCTTGGTTTTACATGAAGTCTGGAGACATGATGGAACTACTCGTCATGCTGGAGACTGCCACATTGCCTTGCTGTGTACCTACTTTCCTTTTATTTATTTATTTTATTTTTAAAAAATAATAATAATAAATGTGAAATTTCAGAAGGCACATGAGAAGGGAGGGAACATCAAAGGAAATTTCTGCAGTCCACAGAAATACTGAAAAAGACTATCAAAATCTAAGCAACTTTAACAATCATTTGCCTAGCCCAACCTTATCTTATAGGATTATATGGAAGATAAAACAGGGAAAATAAGTACTTTGATCTAACCTCTTGGAGGACCGGTGAATAAATAAGAGGGTATTCTATCTGTCCTTCCTGACCATACAGTGACAAGTTCAAGGCAGTTCTATAGGTCTCTCAAGCAAGAGCAGTGAAATTTTTCTGGAAGATCACTAACCATGGAAGACCAGCAAGAAAATTACTCTTCTCAGAGATGGTTAACCAAGTATGTTGGAAAGAGCAATGGCCAATTGAAGGAAGGATCTTAGCTGTTTTGCCTTGGATGATTAAACAAACACATAAAATGCTAAACAGCTCACTTTAGAAATTCTAAAGAGTTTCTATTGTTCAGAAAGTTATGGAATGTTGAAATTGTCCACATAAAAATGAAAAATTTAGTTCTCCATATGTCCCTTTTCTAGTTTTTCTGAAGTGCAGTTTTTAAACAGGCTGGGGGTGTGTGTGAAATCATCCGCTTGTTTAGTCAAAGATATCCAAAATGGCAGCTTTAAATGCTAGCCTTTTATTAATATGCTCTACTGCATCATTAAAGAGCTGAAAAATGAAAAGCTAAACTAAAGAAGACATGCTTAGAAAGAATCCAGTAAAACTGTAAGGCATTTTTATGAAGAGATTAATCTAAGCAATGGTTATAAGGGTTTGTCTGCATTATGTGATACGACAGTAATTATAAAACTATTTCTGACTAGGGTTTTTTTCCTTGCAATGCTTGGAGCTAGAGTTCAGTTAAGTTCAGTTCACATATGCCAATAGAGACAACGTGTTTTATGTTTGTGCTTCAAATCTATGCCAATGAAAGGCTTTGTTTCTACCACTATTACATAGCCTAGTACAGGCTCTGTTCTGCCCAAATATCCTCCTAGACTCAGAAAATTTGAAATATTTCAACCTGTGTCCTAAGTCAAGGACACATTAATGCTCCAGTTCAATTCCGGGAGGGATATTGATGTTTCAGCGCCATAGCTGAATCAAAATATTATCTCCTTCGACAGAGGAATACATTCAAAAATAATCAAACATCCCAACCTTAAATACTCAATTGGGTAAATCAAAACTGTTTCCAACACAGATAGCATTAGATTGCCTGTAATAACATTGTACGATGTAATCATCTGATACTGCATCATCTTATTTCAAGCATTCTTCAGGAACAACCAATAACTATAACAAGAAAAAAACACTGTAAGCTGTGATCAGCATTGGTTTGCTTTTTGGAGTTTGCTGCCCAAAACCACAAATTTGTAAAATATGTGCCTGCTTGTACATCTATGCTACTTACAGAGTATAGAAGTAGTGATTTATAAAGAAGAAGGGAATAAGATATAAGAAAAATTGCAGACATTGTAACAAAAATTGCAACATACCCTACAGGCATACGGAAATGAAAGTGACCCAAGTTAGAAATGAGAAGCAAAGCAGCCTTGTAATAGTATTGATTTTTAAAATATACTTGTATTTTCTTTCCTTGTATCCAAAACTCTTATCTAAGGTTTAGTTACTACTTTAATTTCTCTGCTTAGGATCATCCTAATTGTGCAGCTTTGCCCAAGGTGAAAGATTGAAATAAAGAGGTCAGTGTAATGTGTTTTAATAGATTTAGAATCTGCTTTCCAAGGGGGGAAAAATCCTTATTCAATATGTTGCAATCCTAAAAAATATAATAATAATAATAATAATAATAATAATAATAATAATAATAATAATAATAATAATAATAATAATAATAATAATAATAATAATAATAATAATAATAATAATAATAATAAAGTTGGAAGGGACCTTGGAGGTCATCGAGTCCAACCCCCTGCTCAGGCAGGAACCCTACACCATTTCAGACAAATGGCTGTCCAG
>NW_015386790.1:53025-54287 GCF_001527695.2 Protobothrops mucrosquamatus
TGGCATGATCTGTTTTTGACAAACCCATGTTGGCTTTTAGTAATGACTTTGTTTGCCTCTAGGTGTTCGCTGATTCGTTGTTTTATTATCTTTTCCAGAATCTTCCCAGGTATTGAGGTCAGGCTGATAGGTCTGTAATTTCCTGGATCCATTTTTTTTCCTTTTTTGAAGATGGGAACTACATCAGCTCTTTTCCAGTTCTCTGGTAGTTCCCCAGTGCTCCAAGATCTTTGAAAAATATAATTCAGTGGTTCTGAGATCACATCTGCCAATTCCTTGAGAACCTTGGGGTGTAATCCATCTGGTCCTGGTGATTTGAACTAGTCTAGGCTGGACAGGTGCTCACTTATCGTTTTCTTGCCTATCTTAACTTGTGTTTCTATACTGTTTTTTATGGCACTATTTTATGGCACTATAGTACATCAGATGTAATATATACCAGAAAAAGCAGCAACAGAAAAACTTCTTAATTGAAAGTACAATACATCACAATTAAACAAATGTAGGCAACATAAATAAGCTTTTATAAACACTTCCTAAGATGGGAGAGGGACAACAAAAAGGCCTTGACATATCATAAGGTTTTAAATAGTTATCTTAAGCTTTGGTAGATTTGAAGTGATACATATAATCTTTGAGATAAACTAAATCCTACTTATAGCCTTAAACGTTTATAGCAGAATATCCCTATTAATTGTTGGTTTGGTCCTCTAAAAGTAGTGATTAAAAGTAGTCATAGAAAAGAAATAAAAGAAAGAAAGGTAAAATGTTGACATACTTCTAGAAATAAGCTGATGATTAGTGAACTGTATAGTATCTTCCCAATTTGAATAAGGTAAATTGAACTGTGAATTTTTAAATGGCAAGATGGAAAATCAATTTCTGTATCCCTGGACTTGGTTTGATTTCCATTGTTAATTGAAAATTCTAACCTGCCATTTGTTGCTATTGCTCTGTTGTTTGGAACCGAATTGCCTACAAAGCAGAACTAAAGTGGTCAGCATTTTTAAAAACCATAACAGTTGAGCTAGCAAAATTTGCATAAAAGTTTAGGCCTGCTTCAGAAATTATTCAGAAGTTCTTCAGCTCTCACATAAGTACAAACACATTTTTCTCCTATTCATTAAAGGACAGAGGGGGGGAGGGAGGGAGGGAAGGAAGGAGGGAGGGAGGGAGGGAGGGAGGGAGAGAGAGAGAGAGAGAGAGAGAGAGAGAGAGAGAGAGAGAGAGAGAGAGAGAGAGAGAGAGAGAGAGAGAGAGAG
>NW_015386790.1:55175-102838 GCF_001527695.2 Protobothrops mucrosquamatus
TGTTCAGGCAGGAAACCCTATACCATTTCGGACAAATGGCTGTCCAGTCTCTTCTTAAAAACTTCCAGTCACACTGAGGGGAGGATATTATGCCCCATTTATAGAGAGAGTCCTGGCATATGCCATGTGAGGTGTGAAACTAGTGAAACTAGTTCACTTCCTCATGGTATACTCTGGATAGCACAACAGCATGAACTAAACAAACTAGCAACTGCTGGCAGCCAGACTACTCTGTAGACTTTCCTGGTTCTCAAAATATAAATAACAAACAAAAATGAAAACAAAAAATGTACCTCTTCTTAGAGGTAAAAGGGACTGTGTATACAATTTGACTTTCAATAGTGTTACTGGCAATATAATCCCTATTTGAAGAGTGGATCAGATACACAGAAGAGCAAGAAAGAAACACACACACATAGACATAAGGAATGAATTGCCAGAACAAGATCTACAGCATATTTGCGAAGTGGAATTACAATATGTTCTTCTTCAGTAGTTCTAAGGCAGCTAAAATGTACATCTGTCAAGAATGGTACTTTTCTATGGATTAACAAACACAAACAATGGTTAAAGTGATGAAACAGATTGTGTCTTTCTTTTCAATCTGCAGGTGCGGGAGCTCATTACTGAATGCTTTTCCATGATTAATATATCATGAAAATACAAAAACAGTACAAAGGCAGATTGAATAAGAAATACAGATTGTCCTCGATTTATGACTGATGCTTAGCAACCATTTAAACTTATGGTAGAGCCCCCCAAACTTCTTACAGCCACTGCAGTGCCTCTATGGCAGTTCATCCTTATGATTGACTATGGGAGTACTGCAGCAGCCCCTCACCTATCTCCACTCTTCCCTTCACACTGGGTCCCTATAGGCCTTAGGCCTGCTTCCCAACCCACCAAACCCCAAGGGATAGCATGAAGTGTCTCACGGGGTAGGGGAGGCCTTGGGAGGTCCAATGACGGGACTACATTAGGTCTCCCAGGGCCTTGCACTGGGCCCGAGGCATCCTGTGCTCTACTTAATGACCCACATGTTTGTTTAACACTTGTTCTTAGCCAAAAGGCTAGTAAACGAACTGCAACTGCATCGGAAAGAGCAAAAATGAGGGGCTGAAAATGAGGTGATCACATGGGCACTTTATTTAGAAACCATCACAACTTCTAACCATAATGTTCTTCTCAGCTTTCTACTAATCAGGGCTGTCTTCCAGTTCTGCAGACTTTAAAGGACCTCCAAAAAATTGAAATAGATTCAGAGGGCCAACAAAGATAATTGGGAACTATGAATTCCATGAGGGACCTGATAAAAGAGGGATATTGTAGCACTCTTTAAGTATTATAAGTGCCACATAGAAAAAAGGCATAATGTTTTCCCCCTTGTCAAAGGAAACAAAGACTGCATAATGTAGTTATATTACAGTAAGACAGGCTTCAATTGGAAATTAGGATCTACATATTAAGAATGGCTAGTCAACAGAGGCAGTTCCTTGAGAAGATGATATGTTCAGGTATGTACTTCCTGTTTGGGATGCAACGGTGAATATAAGTCTCTTGTCTAAATTATTTTCAAACTCCTGAATTATCGAACTTTGTGGATAAGGACCTTCATTATTCGTAAATAAAACTTTTATAATACATAATATTTGCATTTAATGAATGGCAATCAAATCTAAATGTTTAACAGCTGGCTTCATTTAAATTGAGCCATTAT
Organism: Protobothrops mucrosquamatus; assembly: GCF_001527695.2. NCBI lineage: Eukaryota > Metazoa > Chordata > Lepidosauria > Squamata > Viperidae > Protobothrops > Protobothrops mucrosquamatus. The sequence goes on from NW_015386790.1 coordinate 56,893, forward strand.
CTAGTGAGACAGGCAAGATGCTGGAAGAAGACCCTCTCTTAAAAGCGATCCTGGATCAGGTACAAGTTGGTTAAAGCTAATCTAATGAACATGATCTAAACATGATCTAAAGCAGATGCAAAAAAGAAAAAAGGCTCGCTATCAGAAATAATTGGGTACCCACCATTATAATATTTTGGATAAACAAATTATTTATTTAGAGTCATAATTGGGAAGGAAAATATTATGTGTGATTGATATTGACAAACTTCCAAGTCAATCAAACCTGGCTGAATTTATGGAGGATTTTTTTCAGAATGGGACTGGATTTGATAGTTGAGATTAATCATGTGACTAAAATTCTTTTAACAAGAAGGAAAAGTAGAACTAGTTCCATATTATTTTGGGCAATTCCTCCCATATTACCACAACAGAAGAGATTGTACATATATTTTGCCAGTGATCAGTAAAGTCTCCTTGCTAGTCAAAGCAATTTATCAATTTATCCTGACTTCACCAAGGAAGTTTCAGAAAAAAAGGAACCTATTTACAAAAGTTCAAGCCTTGGCCCAGATCATTACAATTTCAAAATGTCATGCATTTCCCAGCCATATTCTATGTTAATTATCAATTAATTGTTCAAATGCAGAGGCTTTAGCTTATCTTTAAAATCTACAGATGGATAAACCTGATTATTTCATTCCACAGAACATATATATTGGTTGGTTATCTCCAAAATACAGACTATGGGCATATTACCAATGCCCGACAGACAGTACACTTCTTTTTTCTATCACTGTATTTGGAACTGTGTAATTTTCAGTGTAAGAATTATAATTATAAAGGTAAAAGGGAGGAAATGAATAAAACGTCAACAGACATAAACTGTTATTTTTTAAAAAAAATTATTCAGAATTGTACAGTAAACCAGAGAATGTATTAAATGAAGATACAGAGTCCTTTTAAAATAAAATCAATTTCCACATTTAGGTGTTACACAAAATTTGCTTCATTATTCTAAGTAGAGATTAAACAAATAATTTTAAAAATGGCAAGTGGTAACACCAATACTAAATGTGTTCCCTACCGAGTGACATAAAACATTTATAGAATTTTTGATACTAAAATTTTGTCAAATATATGGAGAGGTATTTGAAAGGGGAATTTTATTACCCGTGTTTAACCAAGCTTATATAACAGTTCTATTAAAAGTAGATAAAAAATCATATCCAGCGTGATAATTATTGTTTTATTTTGTTGATTAATGTCAATATAAAGATTTTAACAGCAGCATTAGCAAATATATTTTATAACGTGATAGTAGTTATTATTAAGAATGTTCAAGGAGGACTTATAAAAGCTAGGCAAGCATCAGATAACATTGGGTTAGTTAGTTATGGGTCCAATAGAGATGAATCTATTCAACTTGAAAATTACAAAGATCTATTTGTAATTTTATCATTAGATGCTGAAAAGCTTTTGATAAAATATATAAACACTACATGATTGCTGTACTAATTAGATTTGGATTTTGTTTGAAATACATAAAATTGATTAAGATATCATATGGATTGCCCACATCTAAACTGAAACTTGATGGCACATTTGCACTTACTTTTCCACTATTCAGAGGAACTAGATAAGGATGGTCATGTCTATCATGTGTTAAAAAGAAGAGCTAAGGTTACCTCAAGTTAGATTGCATTCAACATCATCATTTATTTAGAATAACTTTATGAAGGTCTAAAATAAATGAAATTTCCTTATTTCAGGTAATTCAATCAAACCAAGAACAGAAAGGAAGGAGGCAAGTGCATGATAATATGTTATCAAATGCAGTCAAGGTTTTGTTGCATATTGTCCAGAATAAGACATTGAAATGAAACACTTCAATACTTCATGTACAGACAAGTAATTTGAATTAATGATATTTTCAAAAAGTCATCTCTGTTTCAATAAATCTCATAAATAATCAATAAAACTCACAAATACTTTCATTCTCCATATTTAAGTCCTGTTTGGTGTTATCAAATTGCTGAGGTGCCTTTATACAGCCAAGGCATTGTTTTATACTAGCTAATTCCCGGCTATTTATAGCAATATAAAAAAAGATGAATCAGGGTTTATTGGACCAAACTCTGTAGTTAGCATAAGAAGACAGCTTTTGTTCAGAGCAAGAGCAATACATAATTTCCTCTGCTTCCTGTTATGATTTGATTTCTTTGAGCCCACAGTCACCACAGTTTTGATTGCTCTCTCAATATTTCAGCTGGAAAAATTCATACTTTTCTAAGTGATACTTTCAACATTTGTCATAGTAATAGCAGTATACTACTGTAGTATACACAAATTCCTGGCAAATATTGAACCATCCTCATTTTAATTTTTAAAAAAACGGAATTTAATCAACAAAGGTGCAAAAGAAGGTACAGAATAGCCTTTTCTGTTGTTGTTGTTGTTGATGATAATGATGATGATGATGATGATTTCAAGTTTTAAAATCCCAAGTAAGGCAAAATAAGCCCCTTGTGCTTGTTCAAGATTAATTATGAATCAGATCACTCTGATACCCTGCCCTGTTAAAAAAATTAATTATAAGTTGGTAAAATAAAAGCATAGGCATTAAAGCAGGAAACTACAGGGTTAAAATAGTAGCTCAGAGTAATACTGCAGTAGCTCTGTGCATCAATGACTCTAATAAAATTTCTTTCTGACTTTCCACCTGCCAAAACGGCATATTACTTGCTGGTTCAAGGCTTCTGCTAATGCCCAAGAAGAGGAAGCTGTTGACTAATGTGCAACAATCAAAATAAATGCCTAATGAACCTTGAAATGAGCCTGCCTACTGGAAACTGTCCCCATACCTGAAAATATACCCCTATAGTTCACACACCAGTGGCCACTGTATATGGAATGGAAATAACTATTATATCACTAATATAAATAACGGATGCTGGAGGAGATCTTCGGTGAATGAATTTGAAAATTAGGTTGTAAAATTAGATTGGCTTTAATATCTCAATGAAGTTGAAATTATTAGGTGGCAGGTTTGGTGGAGATTGAGCCTATCTGTTAGGTATTATCCACAGTTGATTAAAGAAGACTATAATAGAGAATCATCAAGTTAGAAAGAACCAAAGGTCACTGGTACCAATAGCATCTATTCATCAGCCACCTTCTGGCTTGCCCTGATCAAAGCAAATCATAGCACCATACAGAACATATATGCTGTAGCCCTCAGTTTGCACTGGAAAACCTCTGAGCCGTAGGCTGCCTCCATCTGTGAGCCTGTATACAGCCTTCATTACATCAATAAATTTAAGAATGAAGTAGGTGTGAGAGTCATTTCTCACAAAGTCAAAATCAGAGTGTCTGAAACCAAAGTAGTCCATTACCAAACAAAAGATAGGTAGAAAATGGCAAAATGGCTTCAATGCGATCATACTACAAGAGTGAGTGAGAGAGAGGCATAAGACTTTGAACCTTGATTTTACTCCGAATAGGACTGGCGAGTGAGACAAAGCAGTCATTAGAATTCTTTCGTAATAGCTTTATTAGCTTTGTCACAATAAATCTACTTTTCAGAAGTTCCTACAGTATATCCTGAATGTCTCATTTATCGGTTTTTAGCCCAGCTTCTCATGAGAAGCCTGAACCACTTTAGAAACAAAATTGTCCAATTTCAGGGTTTTGATGACTGCAACACTTTTGAGGTATTTTAATGGTTTAATATCCTCCCTGCACTATCCCTTTTTCATTTTTTTTTTGCTCTGTCCAGGTTTTATGTTATAGTCACACTTATAGCCCTTCTACCACTTCAGCTTACACAACAACCAGAAAACCATCAGAAAGTGTCCCATGAATAAATTGCCCACTGTTCCCTTAGGGCAGGCATGTAAAACATGCAACGTCACATGACGTCGCTTGACGTATTGTGACTTTTTCCCCATTGCCGGCAATGGGGTGGGCGCAGTTTCAGTATGATGCATCCGGACCGTGGGCCAGCAGTTTGACCCGCCTTTCTTAGGGGAATATGTTAAATTCATTTAACTTGGACACCCTAGAGACCTTCAAGGATTATTATCAAATTACAATTTGTAATCTATCAAAAGGGGGAAATATTGTAGATATGACTGGAATGTAATTACAATGAGATGTGTGTGCCATCCTATACAATACATTGTGTAATTTGGCTTCCAAAATTCCCTGAAAGTTTAATCATGGCTGTTTGTGCATACCTGATTTAGAATCATGATACATTTTTGATCCATATGTGCAGAAAATTTAGCCCATGAAAAAATGTTTATATACTTTCATGAAATGGATAAGAACCAGTATGTACTTACTGCAATTTCTGAGAACAGCAATAAGTAGAGAATAATGATCTTTAGTTTTCCCATTGAAATTTTCCCCTGTGATTGAACAAAAATGTCACCCTGCTAAGTGGCTTCATATCCTTGTAATGGGAATTTAATTTCACATAAAGGCTATGAAAGATACACTGTGAAATGTTGCTGACTGAGCAAACACTTCTAGATAGCAAAAAAAAGTAAGAGGCAAATTCCAATGTATTATGAAAAGTGATCTTAAAAGTGTTGCATAGCAAATAGCATTTCCAAATCTCATGGTTGAGAACCTGAGCCAAAAACCTAAAAAATGGAGATGTCAAGAACTAAGATCTCTGTTTCATGAATGCTAGGATCACTAGGTTGCTCATCTGGAACAAATTAAAAGAAATTATCAGTTTTCACAATCCCTTGTTCATGAAGAATTCCACTATTCTGGGACAGAAGGTACAAGCAGTGCTTTTTTGTTAATAAAAAAAAAAGGAACTCACATATGTCATACAACCTGCCTTCCCTACCCTACAAGGTTCCATCCAAAAATGGTGCCGGAACTCCGTTCCGGGCATTCTATGACAAAAAAAAAAGCCCTAGGTACAAGTATCTTTGAATAGCTTTTCACTGGGTATCTTTGATGCTTGAGGGTGATCTATGGATCACAAACCAAAGGAATGACATGTTGTTTTCCTTCTAAATTATCCTGGGATTCTATCTCATTTCTTCCATTATTCATAGGCATGATTCTATATGATTACACCCAGAGTGTTCATCAGGTAATCCCATTTCCTCCACTATCACTATTTTATTGTTATCCGTTTCTTCAAACTTCCAACAATCCATGTGATCATTAGTAGATGAAAAGCTCTAGGCTTACTCCATTCAAATAGTTAGGCTGATTACATTATTGTCTAAAGTTAGGGGGGGGAAGTGTGATATCACCAGGGCCAGAATTTCATTGATGTGCTATCCTGGTAAGTGTATCAGCTACCATAATATCTGACTGGGGTTCACAATGTGCTTTGTTCCTGACTGTCTTGCACTGGGCAGAGCTCTACAGGTGTTGGTCCTACCTGCCAATACTGCTATATCCAGCAGAAAAACAGCAAAAAAATGGCTAGTAGAAATCAGTATAAACTTTAGAGATTATCAGACTTTGAAAAAAAAATGAAGATGGAAACATTCCAAATCTAAGAAAGAAACAGAAAACAGGCTATGTTAAACTACTGATAACAGGCAGATAATAGACATTGTCTCAGCAGTTAGCTGTCTGCAGTGGAGAACTTTTTGGAATTCAAGAGTCCAGATAAAGCTATGAACAGCCATTTCTAAAGTCATGAAAAGGACATCAGCCATCAATATTTCCCAATTCACAGGAAGGTTCAACCTTTGATGTCTCATGAAAGCAATTTTTTAACTAATCCAAGATGGAGTTGTTCTTACTGTTTCTATACTTTCTAAGATTTAACAGGGATTCCACCTTTCTTCCATAAAAGAGCAATTTTCATGTCCTCAATGGATGAAATGAAATGTCATTCTAAAGAGAACAGTTAACAGCTGGAGCTCAAGGATCTCAGTAACAACTTCCTTCTTGTGATTTTCTAGTCAAGCATTCTCTTTGAAGAAGAATTGGTGGAGAGATGGATATTAGAAGATATGATAGCTAGAAAAGAAGATCTAAATTAAGCTGTGGTGAATTTCTTTTTAATATATTTTCACAATTTTTCTCAAAGAAGACCAAACCCAAACACATTTGTGTGAACCATACCTTGAGTGGAATTAAACAAGTTAAAATGGCCAGGCAAAGACCATCTGGCCAACTTTAATCTTGTAAACTATCAGAGTATATTCACTGGGGAACATCTTCCAATAAACCGGAAAGTCAACATAAAAATTCAAGAAAGTATATAGGGATGTCTGTGCAAATGATATCTGTCTGTCTGTCTATTCTTCTACAGGTTCTTCTAGCAAATATGCATAATAGGGGGAAAATCCTCCCTAGATCCATGTACAATGATAAGATAGATGACTAAAAAATTACTAAAACCATTCTATAATTCAACCAAAGCAGAAGTTGCAGATCCATACCCCACCGCTGAGGCTTCAGAATGTAAATCTCAAAACCATTTCTTTTATAAATTGTTTAGTTCTAACTTGACTACAGTATTAAATTTCATTCCTTTCCTATAATTTTTGAGGAATTATTTTAAAATAATTTTGTTTATAATGTGCAGTTGAAATTCACCATGCTTTTTCAAATGAATGAGTGAGGAAGCAATACTTTTTTCAGTTGACAGTGACTTGATGGCATATAATCAATCAATCAATCAATCAATCAACCAACCAATCAAACTCTTCCCCATAAGGAGACTCCCATAATGAACTATCTCAGCAATACAATCAGTCCAAAGGACATATGTCAACATTCATGTCAATCTTACTGAGTTATTGTGATCTTTCTACAGCAAATATGTACCAAAATTCAGAGTATATAACAGAAAGCCATAGATTAGCTTATTTTAGTTAATATTAAAAAATGAACTCAGTAAACTTCACTTAGTCTTAAGGCTTCCTTAGCAAACCATGCTTTTTTTAAAAAAAATTTTTTTGACTCAATTGAAATTGGTCAGAGAAAGAGAAAGAAAAAAAATAACTTTGTCTAGTTGTACACACAGTGTTAGATGCATAAATTCTGCCTTGTTATCTTTGATGGTATTTCATAACAACTGGTCCCTCCCCTTTCCATGTCTTTATTTTTAAACTCTATTTTTCTACAACACAAGCCTTCTAAGCATCTCCAGGATTGCAATGAAAAGCAGTAAGGCTTTCATTTGAATGGCATAAATCTTGTGAGCTTTGGAAGACCCTGTTTGCATCTGGGTGAACGTTTCACTCATGGGGAAGATAGCATGTACTATGCTGATCTTTTTATCTCCTGCTCCTCTCCCAGTGTTGACTTTTAACATCTCTCTGGCACTTCAAGATGCCATTTCGTTGCTCACCCTCCCTTTAGTTGCAAAGCAATGGTGTGTTTCAAGATCAAAGTTCCTCTCTAAGGCTCTCCTGAGATCCTATCAGTAAACAAAGAGAGCCTTTCTTCTTTTCTTTGTGGGCATTATTGTGCCATAGAAGGGATTGATTTTTCTTTTTGAAAACAGAACTTGAGATGAAAGTCTCTTGTCTGCATAGTTTATACAAAAAGTTTGTAATGTTTCCTTTCTCCATAGTGCTATAAGACCTCTAACAGGAAGACAATTAATATGAAAAATGAATGTTTTATACACTAAGAAATGAGAGACTCTTTGAATATCAGCCTCATTAAATCCTCATTACTTACAGATGAATCTGTTCGAATTATCCTTGTAATTTTTCCCACTGCTTTTCTGTTTCTTCCATTATTCTTACTGGCAATATTTTTGTCATATTAAGTGTCCAAATTTATACAAAGTACTTAATTATTTTGACAGTATGTAGGAAAACATGTGTGTTGAATAAAAAGCAGGTTAGCTTATATAAACTATTAAGTGCATAGCTAGAAAAACTAAGAGAAACTAAACAAGTGAAATGAAGGAGGGAATTGTAGCTTGAAAGAAAGAATATAATGAATTTATCAAATTAAAGGGAATTATCGGCCAAAGTAATTTTCTGTGCTTTGTCCTCATTATTATTTTGTATGGAATAAAGCTAAAAAAGAAGACAGAAAAGAAAAGAAAAGATATAAATGAAATAAATTATACCATTAAAATGAAAACCTTGCTGCCTTCTTTCCATCCTGAACAAACCCAGAAGGCTTTAATGAAGAACAAGACTACAGCTGATTGGATTTCTCTGTAGAGTTAAATCATTATTGCAAAAATATGGCCATCTCTTATTAATTTTGGTTCAGAAAAATTAATTGTATCATATGCATCTACATTTCAACATCTTCTGCTCATACTGCACTATCAGTCAGCTTCTGCAAGACAAAGCTTCAGATCATTGTACCAATTAAATGAAAAACAAATTCCTCCCCGTCATTATTCCTAAAATCTGCTTTTACAAAGTTACATGTTAATGTGCATTAAATAGCCACTATCCATTATACAGTGTGTGACATTCAAGAAGCGGAGGAGTTTGGCATTTGATAATTCACATTATTTGAGTTGTGATATCTGATGTTTGATTTCTGATGGCTTTTTTACAGCTGACTGACATTTCATATTATTATCTGTTTGCTAATACATAGGAACTTCCAGTATTTTAGAAATTGCTTATTGAGCTATTGTGAACCCAGGCAGAAAACATGCTTTCCAATTGCACTCATCCTCCTCCAGCAAAAAAAAAAAAAAAAAAAAGGAAAGTATAGTTTCTTTATCTGTACTAGGGCCTATTAAAGAAGGAGTATCAGTGGATTTAGTTGACCTGCTAGATCAGGGGTCTTCAAACTTGGCCCTTTTATGACTTGTGGACTTCAATTCCCAGAATTCCTCAGCCAGGCACGCTGGCTGAGGAATTCTGGGAGTTGAAGTCCACAAGTCATAAAAGGGCCAGGTTTGAAGACCCTTGTGCTAGATCAGGGGTAGTCAACCTTGGCTCTTTTATGACTCGTGGACTTCAATTCCCAGAATTCCTGAGCCAGCTTAGCTGGCTAAGGAATTCTGGGAGTTGAAGTCCACGAGTCATAAAAGAGCCAAGGTTGACTACCCCTGTGCTAGATAAAGGGTTACTGTTAAGACCATACAACAAACTTCTTTACCTTAATAATAACACCTTGGGTTCTCTTTACTTGCCAGAGTAAAGTTATCTTTTACTTCTATGGGGATTCAATACTCACGGATGCTTAGATTAAACCCCAATATTCCCTTTCCATGGGCAGTAGCAGTGTTCTTTCTCCTCACCCTTATTCATAATCAGAAACAAGAAGAATATTTGCTTGTAAATTATCAATATAGGTAACGTCTTCAGTAACAATAGCATTCATCCATACCTTTCTTTGTTTGTTTTTTTACTGCTTATTAAGATGGTTGCTTCTACATTTACAGTGAATCCATAAGAAATTTTCCATTGTAGGATGCCATATCCTTTGTCACTTAAGCTCCAACCTATGGCACATCTTTTAACTGATTTTCTGATTTATTGATTTCAAGGGAGATAACTAACGGTGCCATGATATTTACATAAAACATTCTCACCCATCACTTCTTTTTTTCACAAATCAGAAATACTAGCTTTTATCCCAGGAAACAGAAAATGTCCTCTCTTTCATTAATGCTTACTGTATTCTACTAGCAAAGTATAAGACTCTTCACCTAGAGCAGGGGTAGGCATAGCTGGCTCAGGAATTCTGGGAGTTGAAGTCCACAAGTCATAAAAGAGCCAAGGTTGCCTACCCCTGACCTAGAGCTTCTCATCTATATTTAGGAATTCTTTCTTTCCAAAAAAATGCACAGTTCTATTTATTCTTTGATAGAGGGCAATTAAAGACATGAAAAGCTGTATCTTGATATAGCCTGGCAGTAGTATATGTTTTCTAGTTCAGTGTTTTAGGTTTAACTGTTCAAATTGGTGAAGGTGAGATGTGAAGGTAGGAGCAACTATAAAGCATTATTATATTTGCAAAGCAAAGCCAAAAGCCAATCTGCTTGCAATGTTTTTTTTTTTGCACCAAATGATAAATACCCTGCTTCCCATACGTCCAGAAAACAATGTAGCATATAATTAGACCGCTATAGCATGGCCATTGTGATCATCAGGATCCTGATTCATGATGGTTGGCTGCACTTTAGAGCAGATGCATCATGATTTGAATTTGGAGAACACAAACTGTGGGAGGTCTTGCATCAACATAGTATTAGATGGAACACTGAGAGTGCTCAGGTGTACATCTCAGTCTCAGGCCATATGAAAGTGGTGACTGAAGTGATGTCCTGAACACTATAGTTTATTGGAACCTGACAAGAAATAATAGACTTCCCCATCCCAATCCAACAAGACTGAATGGCTGTGGATTTGAAGACCATTTGAGTCCAAGGACTATGATCTTGTTCCAAACTGATCCGTAAACTGGAGGTCCCAAGTTATAGCTCTAACGTGAATGGAATAGCATTTCTCCTAAAACTGAAACAGCTACAACTTTTCAACTGAAGTCCATTAAGACCTGGTTATTCCAGCAAACATTTAGGATTGAAGTAGAAATCCACCCCGTTTACTGATGGTCCATATCAGGGAATGTTTCATTATACATTAGGATTAACTATGATTAAGTACTGCTAATGTATTATTTAACCCTAGGTACAGTTGGAGTGTATGCCATTTAGAATGAGTTGCAAATACAGCAACTTGCCTGAGAAATAAATATTCCCTTCTGTATTTGTGTCAAAATATTGAACATAGCACTCAAAAATAGCTCACTAAGCTAAATCTAATCTCAAACCATAAGGCAATAAGCCCCCACTGTGATTTACTGTGCAGAAACTTCAAACAAGGCTAACAAAACAAAAATAAGTCAAAGAAGCTGAGTTCCCTCCCTCCCAACATTTCACCTGCATGGGTGCTGATTAATTGCCAATTGGAGGCGATACAGGGCAGACTATAGTATCTGCTTGATGTGATCTAGCTGGACTTTTTCTCAGAGCCTGCTTAGCAAAGCACTTGCATTTAAGGAACAATATCTTTTCATATTTCTTTCATGTTAATTATCTGATCTTGATTGCTTTCCCAGTACACAGTCACTATTTTATATAAAATGTTATTGTGGTGGGGGGATAGATGGGGAACTCATCAAATTTGCAGACGACACCAAGCTGGCAGGAATAGCCAACACTCCAGAAGACAGGCTTAAGATACAGAAGGATCTGGACAGACTTGAACACTGGGCACTATCTAACAAAATGAAATTCAGTGGTGTAAAAAGTAAGGTTCTACATTTAGGCAAGAAAAACCAAATGCACAGGTATAGTATAGGGGGTACCTTGCTCAATAGTAGTAACTGTGAGAGGGACCTCGGAGTCCTAGTGGACAATCACCTAAATATGAGCCAGCAGTGTGCTGCAGCTGCCAAAAAGACCAACACAGTGCTAGGCTGCATTAACAGAGGGATAGAATCAAGATCACATGAAGTGTTAATACCACTTTATAATGCCTTGGTAAGGCCAGACTTGGAATACTGCATCCAGTTTTGGTCACCGCAATGTAAAAAGATGTTGAGACTCTAGAAAGAGTACAGAGAAGAGCAGCAAAGATGATTAGGGGACTGGAGGCTAAAGCATATAAGGAACGGTTGCTGGAATTGGGTATGTCTAGTTTAACGAAGAGAAGGATGAGGGGGGACATGATAGCAGTGTTCCAATATCTCAGGGACTCCCACAAAGAAGAGGGAGTCAAGCTATTTTTTCCCCATGCATTAGATGCAAATTATGTGAATTACTAAAGGAAAAATATTAGGAACTTAGAGGCAATTCTAGCCAAACCCCAATGTACAAAAGAAAGTTCCACCCAAACCAAACCAAACAATGAACAAATAACTCCCAGAAGGCTTAACCCTACCGATAAACCCTTGGAGGAAGACAAATGGAGGTATGTCACACACAGAAGGAAACACAATATCCAAGAAACAAAAATAGCATACAACAAACAAACCCCTTCTGCCCAATCCTACCCAACCAGAAGTAGCCCCATTAAAACTGAGCAATCAATTTCTCCCTTTAGATGGAAACACAGAGACCCATAAACCCACCCCCAAAGAAGACATGCAGACACCTAGCAAAGAAACAACTTTAAATATCCCCAAAAAAGTCACTTCAAATATCCCTTAAAAAGCCACATCAACAAATACATCTGAGATAAACAGAAAAGCACCCAACTGCAGCCCCCCCCAAAAGAAAGGAGAGTGTTTGGTAATAGGAGACTCTATCCTCAAAGGAACAGAACCATCTATCTGCAGACCAAACATATAATCCAGGAAGGTATTCTGTCTCCCTGGAGCAAAAATCAAAGATGTGGCTGAGAAACTAACTGAAATAATTAGACCCACAGATTACTACTCCCTTCTCCTCCACCACCACATTGGGACAAACGACACAACAAACAACTTGAGTACAATCATGAGGAATTACGAACAACTAGGCAATAAAGTTAAGAAGCTAGGAGCACAAGTAGTATTCTCATCAGTATTCCCAACGAAAGGCCAACACCCATTGAGGGGAAAAAGAATTCTAGAAATAAACCACTGGCTAAAGGGTTGGTGTTGCCAAGAAAACTTTGGTTTCCTGGATCATGGACTGCATTTCCTACATGAAGGACTATTGGCAAGGGATGGGCTACACCTCACAAAAATAGGGGAAAATGTACTTGGAAAAAGACTGGCCCAACTCATCAGGAGGGCTTTAAACTAAAACTGAGGGGGGAGGGTGACCAATCTCTAGAATCTCCAGAACTCAAAACCAATCACAAATCCCAAGAAAACAAATCAAACAATGAGGTAGGCAGTGATGAAAAAAAAGAAAAACTCAAACAACAATCAGGAGATATAGGAAACACACCCATGGACAGGCATAAAAGTCTTAAATGCTTATATACCAATGTTCAAAGCTTGGGGAACAAACAGGGTGAACTAGAAGCAATAGTACACAAGGGAGGGTATGACATAGTTGGCATAACAGAAATCTGGTGGGATGAAACCTATGAATGGAATGGACTGATGGATGGATACAAGTTGTTCTAAAGAAACAGGTCTACAAAAAGAGGAGGGGGAATTGCACTATATGTAAGAGAACACTACATATCTGCAGAAATGGACATGATCAAAGATAAAATCTGTCCAGAATGTTTATGGGTCAATATAAAAGAGAAAAAAAGTGACATTACCATAGGTGTATATTACAGGCCATCCAACCAATCAGAAGAAATATATAAACTCTTTGCCAACCAGTTAACAAATGCATGTAGGAAGCATACCACAGTAGTAATGGAAGACTTCAACTATCCAGATATCAACTGGGAGACAAACTCTGCAGTGAGCGGGAGATCAAACAGATTCCTAACCAACCTAGCCAACAAATTTGTCACCCAAAAGGTGTAGGAGGGAACTAGACATAAAGCTATACTGGACTTAATCCTTACAAATAGAGAAGTGATAGAGGGAATTGAAATTGCTGGAACCTTGGGTGAAAGTGACCAAGTCATATTGGAATTTAATATAATGCAAACACCAGCAATAGAAAACAATCCAACCAATGTCTTAAACTTCAAAAGAGCTGACTTTAACAAACTCAGAGAGAACCTAGGAAAGATCCCATGGAGGAAAATCCTAAAGGGGAAAACAATCCAAGAACCATGGGAAACCCTGAAAAATGCAATCATAAAGCCCAGACCAGCACAATAACATTCAGAAAGAAAAACAAGAAATCCAAGAAGAAACCAGCATGGCTGCACAAAGATCTCTAACAAATTAAAAGACAAAAAGGACAAATATCAAAAATAGAAAGATGGGCACATAACTAAAGCTGATTATCAGCAAACAGCCAGAACATGCAAAGATGAAGTCAGGAAAGCAAAGGCTCAGAACGAACAAATACTTGTAACAGAAATCAAGGAGAATAAAAAAGTTTCTTCCAATATATTAACAACAAGAAAAAAGTCAAGGAAACTGTAGGCCCACTAAAGAGAGAAGATGGTAAGGAAATTATAGGCAACAAGGAGAAAGCAGAGCTGCTTAACTCATACTTTGTGTCAGTCTTCACACAAAAAGAAACTATAGCCCAACATACCAAAAAAAACCACTGGAAAAGACATACTAGAAACAAAAATTAAAATAAGCAAGAAAATGGTAAGAGAACACCTATCCAATCTTGATGATTATAAATCACTGGGACCCGACAGATTACATCCCAGAGTTCTGAAAGAGCTGGCAGATGTTACCTCAGAATCGTTGCACCACAGCTTTAATAAATCATGGAGCACCGGGGAAGTACCTTTAGGATTGGAAACAGGTTGATGTGGTCCCCATCTTCAAGAAAGGGAAAAAAACAGACCCAGGAAATACAGACCAATCAGTTTAATATCAATACCTAGGAAGATCCTAGAAAAGATAATAAAAAAACAGATCTGCGAACAACTAGAAGCAAACAAAGTCATAACTAGCAGCCAGCATGGGCTTGTTAAAAACAGATCATGCCAAACCAATCTTATCTCATTATTTTATAAACTTGTAGACCAGCAAAACGCAGTGAATGTAGTATACTTAGATTTCAGTAAGGCATTTGTCAAAGTAGACCACAACCTACTCCTTGGTAAGCTAGGAAAAGGTGGAATAGATAACATCACCACCAGATGGATTTGTAGCTGGCTGACAAACTGTACTCAATGAATAGTCCTCAATGGCACTACATCCACATGGAGAGAAGTAAGCAATGGGGTACCACAAGGTTCAGTTTTAGGCCCAGTACTCTTCAATATCTTCATCAATGACTTAGATGAGGGAATTGAAGGGGAACTCATCAAATTTGCAGATGATACCAAACTGACAGGAGTAGCCAACACCCCAGAAGACAAACTCAGGATCCAAAAAGATCTTGACAAACTTGAACAATGGGCCCTATCCAACAAAATTAATTTCAATGAGGAGAAAAGCAAAGTCTTACATTTAGACAGGAAAAAACAAGGGTACAAATACAGATTGGGCAAAATCTGGCTTAAAAACAGTAACTGTGAAGGGAACTTGGAGTCCTAGTGGACGATCACTTGACTATGAGCCAGCAGTGTGCAGCAGCAAACAAAAAAGCTAATAAAATCCTGGGTTGTATAAACAGAGGCATAGAATCAAGATCACGTGAAATATTAGTACCACTTTATAAAATCCTAGTAAGACCACACCTGGAATACTGCAGCCAGTTTTGGTCACCATATCACAAAAAAGATGTTGAGAGTTAGGAAAAAATTCCGAGAAGAACAACTAAGATGATCAAAGGCCTGGAGATTAAAACATATGAAGAACAGCTACGGGACTTGGGTTCAGCTAGTCTAAAGAAAAGAAGAAATAGGGGAGACATGATAGCAGTGTTCCAGTATCTGAGGGGCTGTCACAAGGCAGAGGGGACCAGATTGTTCACCAAAGCACCTGAGGGAAGGATGAGAAACAATGGTTGGAAACTGATCAAAGAGAGTGTTAAAAGCACTGATTTCGCGTTGCATTGACTTTGCTTGTCAAAATCCAGCTGGAAAGGTTGCAGATGGTGACTGAATGACCCTGGGATGCTTTGCCAATTGCAAGGCACCCAAATTTTGATCATGTAACCATAGGAATGCTGCAATAGTCATAAATGTGGGGATGAGTCCCAAGTCACTTTTTTCAATGCTATTGTAACTTTGAACAGTCACTAAACAAATAGATCCTTTCTTTCAAGAGTGACCTACAGAAATTATAAGGTGGGGTTAGGATTCTGTTGAGTTATATCATTTCTCTATTGGCTTTAGCCCTTGCAGAGCAACAATAGTGGTGAATTTTCCTGCTGCTATACCAGAAATCATTTAGCTGCTGTTAACAACTCTCCCTTGCCAGATTTCTTCTCCTTCATTAATTGGCCTTATTTTATCTAGATTTCTTTACATAACAAAAGAAAATAGAGATTGCATACAAATATACAAGGTACATTACAAACTGATCATAAAAATATTAAAATATTATTTTATTGTCCTATTATTAATGTCCCATATTAAGTTTTACTTCTCCTTATACAGCTGTGAGCCCCTGCAATGAATGTTATGCATATATTTTATAGCACCAAAAATAATAATAATGAACCCATGGAGATGCTACAGTGAAATAAGATTATATACCCTAAATGGAAAATACATAATAGAGATTTGAAATATAGGAAAATAAATATAATTAGAAAAAGTACTTTGGTAAACAATTAATGCTATCCATAATTACAATATGCAAACAAAGAAATCTTGAGGGAACAATTGGACAATAATGAGATTTTAGGTGCTGATCGCAAATTATTTTCTGAAGTAGTAAAAATAAACTTTCATACATAAAAATGAGCAAGAGAAATAGATTTTTTAAAAAAAAATGCTATTCAACACTTTTAGAAATCTTGCATCATTAAAAATTATAGCCAATATGTAAACCCAAAAATAGTAATAAATATCACTTTGGGATTTAATAGAGATTCTTCCTCTTTTAAAAGCCACACACACACACACACACACACACACACACAAAACAAAACAAAACAAAAACAGAGGATATGATCATAATAACCTATTAATGAAGTAAGGATTATGCAGAAAAAATATTCTGCATCTTACTACCAGTTCCCATGTAACTAGATGAAGTTAAATTACTTTCAATTTTTGTTTCAAGGGAGAGGGACGTGACATGGAAATGCTACTGGGTAGCATGTGATGTTCTTGAATAATTAAGTGATAAGAGAATCAAGGGAAGTACACAAATGTTCTATCTTACACAAATGTATCATCCAGCCATTTTTAACTTCCCTGACTTCTCCTCTCCGGCTGCAAATCTCCAAGGAAGATTGCATAAAAGAGCATCTTCTGTTCCCAGGTGGAAAGTTATGAGTAACCAAAAAGCATGAAAAGAACACCAGTAATGGCAGGTATTCCTGCTTTCAACAACCAAAGACTTAAAAATGCCAGCTTAAAAATGAAAAGAAATAAATTCTCATAGGCTGAAAATAAAGTAAAAAATCCAAGTCTCTTTTGCAGGGAAGAAAAAGGGTTCTCAAAAATTACAAGACAAATTTTGGCCTTGCTTTCAATGAAATCATCATTAGTCCAGTTTTACTGAATAGATGAATTCTGTTTATATTAAGCACAAGCAAGCTTCTTCTGGTTTAGTGGGATAAATACATAAAATGCAAGTTATTTCACAATATTCATAATAGAGATGTTATTTACTGGCTTCAGTACCTGGGTTTCTCTTTCCATAAAGCCTAAGGAACTGAATTCACCTGAGCAGTTGAGTTATTCCTATTGCTTTTACTTTTCAGAACATCTTATTGTTTTGAATGAATAAATGAATGAATAGATTAAGATTGTAGTTATATACACAAACACTATATACCTGGAATAATAATAATAATAATAATAATAATAATAATAATAATAATAATAATAATAATAGTAGTAGTAGTAGTAGTAGTAGTAGTAGTAGTAGTAGTAGTAGTAAAGTTGGAAGGGACCTTGGAGGTCATCTAGTCCAACCCCTGCTCAGCCAGGAAACCTTATACCATTTCAGACAAATGGCTGTCCAGTCTCTTCTTAAAAACTTCCAGTGTTGGAGCATTCACCACTTCTGGAGGCAGGTTGTTTCAATGGTTAATTGTTCTAACTGTCAGGAAGTTTCTCCTTAGTTCTAGGTTGCTTCTCTCCTTGATTAGTTTCCACCCGTTGCTTCTTGTCCTGCCTTCAGGCGCCTTGGAGAATAGCTTGACCCTCTCTTCTTGGTGGCAGCCCCTGAGATATTGGAACACTGCTATCATGTCCTCCCCCCTCGTCCTTCTCTTCATTAAACAAGAAGTGGGACTTGTTTCTAAGTATACATATATTGAGAGCCAGTTTGATCCAGTCATTATGGTATCAGGCTAGAAAATGGGAAACCATGAATTCTACTCCCACCTTAGACATGAAGCCAGCTAGGTGATCTTGAGCCAGTCATTCTCTCTCAGCCCTAGGAAGAATAAAGCAATAGCTAACCATTTCTGAAAAATCTTTCCAAGAACATAGAAGGGACTTGTTCAGGCAATCTCCATGGATGAGACACAAATGAAGGGAAGAGGAAAAAGGTATAATCTAGAATACTTAGCAATTTTTTTAAAAGCTTATAGCTAGTTGGAAAGATATTTCTAACATTTCTTTAATTAATTTATTCCAAAATAAATGCTATCCAATAGAAAATTTTCCTTCCATTCTTAGATAGGTTCTGGAATGAAATTTATATTTACTATTCCATGTCATTCGGTGTAATTTTCAAAATGTAAAATTAGTTAACATTTTCAGTTTCTGTAACTATTCCTCTTTAAAAGCAAGTCTTTTAGAAAAGTCTTTTAGAAAAAGGACAGTAGTACAGTTTGCCAAAACAATGCAGTTTACCATATGTTTAAATATATTGGGCACAATGAAAAAGTTAAGTTAGCACAAATGAAAAAAGTTAGAATCTGAGTTCACTTTAGAAGGTAATAAAAATTCAACAAATATAATATGTTTTAGAGACCTGAGGCAAATTAAAATCTGTGGAATAAGGTAAAGTAGAGAATGCATAATTTGTCCAAGTATAGGAAATGGTGCAGATAAAATTATTTTTATTTAATTATTTATACTATCCAATTTTGTTTAAAGAATAAAACAGTAATTGTATAATAATGCTTTTAAGATTTTTTTCACAAGTGCTAAAAAACTTTACTAAAATGCAATCCCTTATTAAAAACAAAGAAAAAAGTACAAGTAATAAAAAGTTAATGAATACTAAGGCAAAAAAAAATACCAGTAATAAACAAAGAAAAGTTTATAAATGAACACATTTCAACAAAATGGTACATGTGCATATGTAGTTTAATAACACATTAAAAATGGATGGTAGGAATATTAAGCCATCCAAAATTAAATAAATATTATTTTAAGCTCATTAAAGGAAAGATAAATATACCAAAGATGCTTTTAATATTGAACAGTATCTAAAATTGGTGAATAAAGTGACAAGTATCAAAAAATAAAAAAGAACTGACTTAGATAGAAAGAGAGAAAAGGTGTATGTTAATTGCAGCATTTGTAACCTTAAGGAGAGTAGCTACCTTTTTCATAAATTATAGAGGCCATTTCAGTCTAACCTCAGGACAAAAANTAGGGAATTTTAGTGGATTTTAAATTGGTTTTAATCAAATTTTTAGTAGAAGCGGCCAAATTTGAATATTTATTTTTAATCATTTTTAAATTTTGTATTGTTTTGTATCATTGTTTTAAACTGGCTGTAAGCCGCCCTGAGTCCTCCGGGAGAAGGGCGGGGTATAAATTTAATAAAATAAATAAATAAAATAAATAAATAGTTGGTTCCATCACCAAACAGTTATTATTACCCTTAGGAAGTATTTCCAATATTCAATCAGAATGTGCCTTCCTCTCTTCTTCTTTTTAAACAAAGCTTAGTAACTTTCATTCTTTCAAACCTATTCCAATTTTTCTGAATCCTTTAAGAGTGGTACTCAGACATAATACTTAAAGCATCACCTGACCAAAGCAACATAAAGTGGAGCTAGTACTTGTGAGTAACCAATTCTCATAATTTCAGAGGCAAAAAGCCAGAAACTAGAATATCTAACTACCAGAAGAAGAAACTGATAGATGTGATTTCCGGTTTTGCATCACGTAAAAACAGGACACAATTTCACCCTGCTGGGGGTCCTAAAAAGGGCCTAAAGTTGCCCCAAAGAGGTGATGAAGAAGAGGGGTGCTTTGTTGATCATGGAGAGACATCAATCTTTCCATTTGATCCAAGGAATGCCCTCCAAATTGGCAGGGGAAAGACTGGCTACATTCCTGTGGCCGGCCATTAGCTTCTGAGAACCGAAGAAGAAAAAGCACCAATTAACACATTGTAAACAGCATATTTGGAACTGGGTGAGAAATTTGATCCTTTCTTTACTATTTTACAACTGAATTTCCTAGGAAAGGCTCCCAACAAGCTAAAAACCTCCAAATGTGAATGGAAGCGGTGTTTTAATTTTTTGGGGGACAGAAACATATAATACTGAAGTGGAAGTAACATAAAGCTACAGTTTTGATAAATTTGAGAACTGAGATAACTGTTAAGATTTTCTCTTTGAAAAAAAACATTGAGGCGAAATATAAAAAATCAATCCTTTGTCTTAAGAGTGGAAAATGGACTTTGAATGACATCTAGTGGTGGATTTGTGTACAGCACTATAATTTGTTTCCTGGCTGCTTGGTGACTCCTAGCTTGGGAGAACAGCTGGCAATAAAGGAAAATATTTTGACATACTTATCACCCTGACCTTTTGCATTATAAATACCTACCTACTGAGCTTGGACTTTTAACCTCAAGAGCTAATGGGAGAGAAAGAAAAATTTGACCTTGAGTAAGCCTGTTTGAGCTGTTTTCAGGGAGCTTGAACATTTTGAACACTTTGAACATCGTGGATAACCTTGCCTGACTGACAATTTTTGGATTCTTGAGACAAAGGATCACTATAAAATATTGCTTTCAGGACTGGACCTATACTCTGGAATATAATGGATTATAAACACTACATATAAAGACCAGAAAACTAGAGGAAACTTTGATCTACTCTTACTGAGACTAGTGATACTAGAGGATCTCCAGGAACGATGCCTCCCCCCAAAAAAAACACTTTTCAGAAGGAAATACTCTATGCTACAACTAATTCACAATTATTGCATACAAAGAGGACATAAAAAGAAATCACAATGAGACTAAAAACAATTTAGATAATATAAATGAGCAAATCTCCAAATTAAATCTACAACTAGAAAGTTCCCAGATAACAACTATAAAGTATGAACAAATAAACCAGAAATCAGAAGATGAAATAGAGGAATTAGATTTAGAGATGGAAGAGATAAAAGACGGGAAACATAAATGACCATATACAAACAAAATACTGCAAGACTTAGCCATAACAATGAAAATGCAAAATACCCGTTACCCCTTATGTCTGCAAAATACATCTGATGGCAAGGAAGAAGATGTTTAAAAATGGAATATAGAGCTGTTAGGGGAAATGTCACAACTTAGAAGACAGGGAATAAAAAGAGAAATTGAGGGAGAAGGAAACTGGGAGTTGCTTAAGAATATAAATGAGCAGAATTCCCTCCACAAAATACCCTACCTAAATTGTCTTCCTCGGGCTAAGCAATTTTTGCAAAAACAGAAAGAAAATTCGTGGGTTATCTAATTGCCCTGGCTTGCAAAGCTACTTGGCAAAGAAAGAAAGCGAGAGTCAGATTTAAAAAACAGAAGATTTGAACTTTTAGAAGGGGCATTATATGTTTAAATACTTGTTTGAATAAGATTAAAAGAACGGATGACCATTAGATATAATTAGATTTTTATAACGAAAGATATGATTTAGAACTAAAATAGCATTTTTCTTTTCTTTCTTTTTTGACATGGGAAATATGAAAATAAGAGGAGGATTGGTATGAATAAAACTTTTAGCTATAAAAATGTAATTAACATTAAGAAAATTTTAACTGACAAAGATATTTCAAATACTGATGGAAATCAAACCTTAACAAGAGCACAAAAAACAGGATATTGATTTATGAATTGATATTATTGATTTATGAATTGATATTGTTTTTGTATGATATTAGTAACATATGATGAAGATGCTTATATCTAACTTTACCGAACAGTACCAAAAATTGTAACTGTGTAATGAAGGGGAAATGGAAAAAATATGGGGAAGAAAGGAAGATCAGGGAAAAAAATACTGGATTGTGTAATACTGAACAGATTTATCTTGAAGAAATTAATGTTAAATACCTGAACTCAGACAATGTTGTTTACTAAGCACTAAAGATTATAATTCTTAAAAATCAATAAAATATATTTTAAAAAAGAAACTGATAGACATTATCTGTCCTACTCAACGGAGAGTTACTGGGAAAGGAGGTTTAACAAAGCAGTTACTGGAATTCTTCCATAATTCACTTTCCAACATTTTTTAATATTTCCAACATTCATATAAACTGTTAAATAGATAATTAAATGCCCCATAGATTCAACACATTAAACTACAAGGTCAGGAAAAAGAACCTAACTACAAAAGCAGAAGTTTTGTGTCCTTGAATGTTGTTTGTTCTTCCTCCAATCTAGTGTATTTCCAAATGGACCTTTCAAGCAAATGAAATAATGAAAATTTCAGAGCATAAAGATTGTCATAATGGCCTATAGTTGGCCTTACCTTAGAAGCTTACACTTTGAGGCTGTATTGACCAGATTTCCACTAAATAATGTATCTGAAGAATGCTTCTTTGGGAAAGGCAGCCACAGAAACCATCGCTTTCAAACATTTTTTAATATTTCCAACATTCATATAATTTCTTAGATAGATAATTAAATGCCTCATGGATTCATCACATTAAACTACAAGGTCATGAAGAAAAGTACTCTTGATTTGTTCTCTGAATTTTTCTGTTTATTTTGTAGAAGTGCTAAAACTTCTTTGTTGATTTAAGCAGCTATGAAACAATATGGATTATTTTGGCAATAGATATTTAAAGATTTTAAAATTTATAACAGTGTAGAATTTGAAAATCTCTCTGTTATTAGGTGCAGGGTGTTTCAAATCAAACCAAGAAAAGACAGCCCAAGACAGATTTATATTGCTTACACATATTTTATCAATTGGATAGTGACTGCTAAATTAAATTAAATTAAATAATAGATACCCTCCAACTTTATGCTCTTTCACATATCTGTATGAATATTCAGCATTTTACAGATGAGTCCAATTATTCCTGGAACTTCAATCAATATGTTTGTGCCTACTTCATTGATTAACAATAGCTTTGCATTAGAATTCATATTTGCATGAGTGTGTGTGTTATACAACAAATTGGATAATGTTACTTAATAATATGATAGCTACAACCCTAAAGATAGTACAAACTGTTTTACTTGAAAATAATTCCCATTGAGTTCAGCTTGGTTTTTCTGAATAAATTATCCAGATCCTTGTCTGATAAGTAATCTTTTTTGCCTCTCATGTGAACAAGCTCTGTCTGTTTTAGTAAACTCTGTAGAAAAAGCAGTGCTGTTACCTGGCAGGGAAGAGAGAATGCTATAATTATACACAACTTGTACAATCAAATCTTGGATAGGGAAGAAAAAGAAGAGAGAATGTGAAGTTAATGCATACAGTATTTATCAAACTGTTAAATTAATCCCATATGCACGAAAAGGAAAACCTTATGTTTTGTCTCTTTGTTAGCTGCTTCAGTAAGCTACTGTTTGTGACTTCATAGTTTTGTGTGACATTCCAGTTTGCAAGATAAAGGATTTTCATGTATTATACTTGATGGTTCTTTTTGGCAGAAGGGAAAGCATTCATGTGCTATGTTATCTCTTGAGACACCAAAAACAGTGTGCCAGAAACAAACTAGCTATTGATGTTCAAGAGAGGCAAGGGTTTAAAGAATGCAAGGGATCATCTGGTGAGCAGATTTCAGCATAATCTCCATAATGCTGGCACTTTGTCTTTCATTTAATCCTATTTTGTAAGGTGCTGGACGATGCAAAAGCTGGAAGGTCTTGGGCTGTAGTGACGTTTGACTAATTGTCTGCTGTCTTTCTGGGGCTCCAGGAGGACTTTGCAGAGAGCATCTGTCATTGATCCCACCTCTCCTTGAACTCACAACTGGGCAGCAAGACTGTCAATATGTTGTTAAGTAACTGAATTGAGTGTCAGAGGTACCATCCAAATTCAGTATCGGTGGGAAGAAAAATTGCTAGCACAGAAGGTGACTGAACACTATGACAATCTTTCCCTGATGCCAAGAGAAAGAAGAGCATGTGGTAACATGGGTGACTTCTCTCTTCTCAGCTGTTTAAGAACCTGATGTGTTCCTGGATTTTCCCCAGGTCTTTTAGAGAGGCATTGAGCAGGAAGAATTCCAAGCAACCACATGCCCTTTAGTAACAAAGCCAAGGGAAGACGAGAGCCAGGTTTTAGAAGGATTAGAGAGCATGATGGGAAAAGAACTGGCAAAGCGTTATTCCTTTATGTCAGTAAACTATTAGATCAGAGTTATTACAGCTGCATCATGCTACTGAACCAAAGTAATCAAATTCTCCATAATGCCATTGTATGTTGGACATAATATTTTACAGTCTTTTTAATGCATTGTTGTAATTTCAAATAAAAAAGGAAAAGAAATAATGCTGGTACAGATTTAAACAATTATAGAAAGTGCAATAAAAAGGGGGAGGTCCCTAAAATATGGGTAATTACTCAACAAATCTTGAATAACCAAGAGACCTAAAATATTATATGGTTTATATATTCTAAATCACCATTAACAACTTAGAGTACTATTAGACATTTCATTAGATATACCAAATTTCTAGTCAAGACATGTCTCCCTGAAGCTGTAAAAATATTTGATTAGGAAAACTAAAACCAGTAGAAGAAAAGGAAGAAGATATAAATAGTAAACAATGCATTGAAAAATAACATAAATAATATGTAGATTATATAGCAGATTAAATTATAAATGTAAGAATTCATATTTTAGGAAGTGGCACAATTTCATATATAAAATTGTAGTCCAGAAATGATATGAAAATAAAACTGAATTGAGTATCAAATTTAATTTCTAGATATGAAGTTATTCTAGACATTGAGGCATGTTTCCACAGTTTAATTATAATCCTTCTTCCAAAGAGATGATTAGAGATCTTTTCCAGTAAAAAAGATTTTACAATCTTGACAGCTATTGTCATATATAATGTCAGTTCAGGGTATTTTTAAGAAATGTGTGGTTTAATGAAATTTAATAAAAAATATCGCAGGTTGAAATGCAATACAACTCTTGAAATTTGTTCCATTCTATGAAAAATTAGTTTCTACATATGGAAAAAAGATTCAGTCTTTTCACCGCATTTCTCACAATTTGCAAGAAAGGAGTTACTCATTTTAGCAATCATGATTGGAATAATGTAGCAGTGATATAACATCTTATACCACTTTTCTTTAGGTATAATGTTTGAAGGAAATTTAATATTCTTTTTGCATTGACATTCCCACTTTTCCATCTCTGTAACTGTATTCAAATTTTGCATCCATTTAATTATACAGTCTTTGATTGTTCAGTTTCTGAGTCACATTAGATTCTAAACTATGCCAGGTAAATGTTCAAAGTTCAGTTATAAGATTTGCATATTCAGACTTTTTTTTCAATATTCCCCCATGTTTCCTTAATTCTTTTGCTGATGCACTACTTGAAAGTACTGAAACCGAGTGTGTAAGAGAATACTTTAGTAAGATTTTAATTTTGTCCTGTTATAACAAAATCTTGTGATCTAAATAGATTATTGTCTCTCCACTTTTCTTATTGCTTTCTTCATCATGTTGGAGGAAAAGTCTTCGTCCTGGTTCATCCAAGCTGGGAATAAACATGGCAACTGCTTTGGGAAGAAGGTTGTAGTTTATTGGAGAGGAGAGCCAGACAGAAAGATGGCTCTGGCAGAAAAGAGAGGGAACACATGTAGGGAGTGGGTTTTTTATACCCTCTGAAGCCTTTTGTTTTGAGTTGTTTCCTGTTCCTGTGGCATGAACTTTGAACTGAGTCTGAGTGTGCTTTTCTGGGCCTTGGTATCTGTGGTTTAATCATATTATGATTCCTTGGGGCTGGGCTAATGACTCTTAGAGTTTGGGTGAGGTATGCAGATTTTAGGTCTTTGTCTTCTTAATCTTCTAGCTCCAACTTTCCTGAATGGTCTGCATCTCCATTTCTATAGAGCTGGTTTCTGCTTGGGGAAGGCAGACTTGGGGCTATTAAGAAAACTGGGCATGCTTTCCTGCCTCTTTAAGATCCTGAGGAAATATATTTTTTCCTGCCCTTTTAATATTTCCTTCTCTGGGGGGTGACTTCCCACAATCATAAAAGTGGACATTCGGTAATGAAATGAGAGGAGAAAAGTCTTGGTTTATTTTCTTTATTTTTTTCTTATCAGTTCAATATATCTATGCAACCCCATGGAAGGTCTGTCCCTTCCACTGAGGTGATGGTCCCATATGGAAGTATAATCCATTCTGAAACCCATGTTAAGCAACTGGCACAATAGGCATAATTTTGACATTTTAGTCCATAGATCTGATTGTGCATTTTATTGCAATGTATTTAAATCATATATCAAAAAGATATATGTAGAAATAAATATATTTTGTGAGACAGGTTAACTAATATTTCTCAACTTTGAGATGCTACTACTTTCTAAAAACAGCAAATAAAGTTGTTTCATCTGGAATTTAAAAACAATAACTGGGCAAGGAATAAACGTAGCACTGTTAATAATAAAATCACCCCAGAGGATTTAATATCCCAGGGGATGTTATTAAAATCCTCCCAGGGGGTCTGCAACATAGACATGGGGGGGGGAATAAAACTCAGAATGAATTTTTACAGTATTACTATTTTGTCTAGACCAGATTTTTTTTTACTGTAATTCCTTTCCCATAAGCCTGTGAGATATGACCCAATTTGAAAACCCTACTATACATGAGTAACATAAGGCTTCTTAGGACCCCTCTGATGTGGACAAAAGCCCTTTATGTATTATCATATGATTTTATACGGTGAAATCCTTATTGAAAGAGCAATGTTATATCATGTGACTTTTTATAAAAACATAGCTCAGTTCTATACTACTGAAGCTATGTCACATCTTGTAAATATGATGCTGAAGAGCAGTATTGACAATACTATGTACTCAACATAAAAAGTATTGCATGCTAATAGTAGCATTTAAGTTCTTTCTAGTTCACCTTGCTGTTTTAGTGTGATATGCTGAATACAGAAGAGGCAATGAAGTCAGCTATGACTGACCCAAAGAGGTGAATAACTTTAAAAAGATATTCCTACATGTATATGTAGCATTATGTACATTATTTCATAAATTAAAATGAATTTTCAAGTGTTTGAGTGTCAATAAATGTTACACTGGGTCAACACTGTTTATATTGATTGTTTTATGTTTCTTCCAAGGATGTCAGGGCATCAGGAACAAAATGTGAATTTCATAGATAAGTAGGGATTTGAATAAAATCCTGTCAAAGTACTATATAGGTTCTCATATGTGACTTATTATTATTACATCCTGTAAAATTATTCATAAAGTATATTGAACCAAAAAGATATTGGTTCAAAAATAGGAAAGGGTGCCTAAGATTGAGAACCAAAAAGATAGCAGTTCACAATCTTAGGCAGCCTTTCCTAGTGTGGTGTCTCCAGTTATACTAAATTTCACTGGATGGGAATTCTTAAGAGTTGAATTCCCATAATTGGACAATATAAGGTTTGGTCAAGACTGATCTGAGAGCTTAGAAGGAAGAAGGAAAGGAAAAAGAAAAGCTCAGCTCAGCATTTTTTTTTAAAAAAAAAGGTAATTTATTAAGATTTCCACAAAGTCAAATAAAACAGACCAAAGTCACTGCCAGCTTTTAGCTGTTTAAGAATATAAGGACTGTATTAAATTAAAGTTACCTGTATAGCATTCTGTTTTCAACTGCAGTTGGCCAAATGTTTCTGTGCAATAAAGCAGATGTTCAAGGTAATGGTATTCCCTCCTACACACATACATACTGTACCACAGTTTGTCACAAAATATTTTTCCTCGTGTGTATAATTTTCATTAAGTCAGGAATTGAATCAGTTTGATTTTAATGCAGATTTTGGAAAGAAGGATTGGCATAAATTTGTATGAAAAAAAATATTCCTGCTTGAAAAATGATATTCCTTTCTGTATGCATTTCTCAAGATGTATAGATTTGAATACAATTTTCTTTACTATTTGTTCCATGAATTACACATTTGAGTAGAAATTGTATTGCAAAATACAGAAATTAAATTTAACCCTGATTCTTATGTTCCTACTAATGTAATAATTTAGGAATTTCAAATTAATTCAGAGAATGTAATCTCTCCATCTCTCCATGTACTGTACATTTCTTTCTTAGCAAACATTCATAGGATTGATCTCATGTTAACAGGGTTACTGGCTAATGTTTTGAGACATTTGTTGGAGTGATCAAATCCAATCTTAGCCTTTTTTTTGTAGAAACTATATTTTATTTGGTTAGACCAGTATTCTTCCTCCTGAGCAAACACTTGCAAAGTTTTCTCATTTTGTCAGAATTGCAGGTGATTTTTGGTCACCAAGTGAATATAATGTTATAAATAATTCACTCCTGAAGCTGATCAATCACTCATAAACAACTCAGACTGTACTGCCAGAGTTTATTACCTTGGCAGAAGTCATAGTATAAGTTATGACTTTATATTGAGGTTGCCTATACGGCATTTAGATTTAAGTTTTCCAGTCTGAATTATTTACTGAGCTCACAGTCGTCCCTGCATCTAACTTACCCAGTTCAATCTCTCTTGTGTCCATCTCATTACATAAGCAGTACCCTCTTGGTACATTTACAGGACTGAAATGTAATATTGGCTGAAAGTGCATTTCTATGAACCAAATTCAGCTACTGCCGTCTGTGCATGGTCATTATGCATGCAAATAGATCCTGAGTTAAATATACTATGCTCCTGACAAATGCATTTAGACAGAGCATTCATCTCCCTCCACATGTATATGCACAATGCTAGAATATTACATTTTACTCACAACTCAGCAAACAGTTTGCATTTGACATTGCCAAACAAGGGCTTAATCTGGCTATGCTATTCTATTCTTTTGCTATCTGCTATATCACATAGAGCCAGTGAAATATCCTTGTTAAAGAGAAACCATTCCAAGACCCTGTTTCACTCTGCAACATCCTGAATTACTCTGAGTTACTTAATCTCTCTCAGCCCAATTTACACCTTTGTTGTTGTTGTGAAAGCCGGATAGGCCTGCATCTGCTCCCTACCCCTTGGACTTTCAAAGGAAAGGGAGAGATAGAAGTTAACAATAATCAGATTTACTCCCTTTTTATCTTTACCTGACTCATTCAACATGTATACACATGTACACACTGCATATATTATATACTGTATATTATCCATATTGTATATATGCGTCAGCTCCCTCTTGTGGCTAGGGTTTAAATGAAATGGGTTGGTACTCCTCAGAGTGAAGAGGGAAAAGAAAAAATGCATACATAAAAATGGAGAGAATGTGTGTGTGTGTGTGTGTGCACATGCTTGCGTGTGTATTTGCAGTTTTTGTAAAGGTATTAAAAAGTAATAAGTTGTCCTCATTCATTTATTTCTTCAATTCCACCTGCGTCATTGTACGTTGCTTCTATTCTCAACTGTTCTGTTGCAGATTCCACTGACTTTCCAATGCCATCCCTCTATATCACTTTTTCTTTCCTTTGCTTATTATTATGGTTTGCCACACAGTCAGCCAGATGTTCATACTGGATTTGGCATTTTTCATCCATCTATTTAGTCCAGGGGTCTTCAAACTTCAGCCAGGCACAAGTCATAAAAAGGCCACATTTGAAGACCCCTGATTTAGTCCTTCCCAAGGACCTGGGATAGGCAGATATGGATGTTTGATGGTGTTACCAATATTGTTGCAGGATGTAAGCTGTTCTAAATAAAGCTGCCTTTTGCAATTGACTGAAGGTGAATTTGTCAATGCCAATGCCGTTGTTTTCAGTTTGCACCCAAGACATCTATTATTATTGGTTCTACCTTTTGCTTTCTTTTGCCACAGTTGTTCTATTTTTATTTGTGAGTCTTTTTGTTATTTTCTCCAGTTCTTTCTCTTCTCTTCTGCTGTCTCCAGGTACTGCCACATCCATTATCCAGACTTTTTTTGTCTTTCTTATTGACAATTGTTAAATCTGGGGTATTATGTGGCAGATGTTTGTCAGTTCGAATTCTAAAGTACCAGAGCACTTTAGCTTCTTCATTTTTTATTACTTTCTCTATTTTATGGTCCCACAAATTCTTGCTTGCAGGCAAATGGTTTTTCTTGCAGATCTTCCAATGCACCATTGTTTCTTCTTTGTCATGTCATTGTTTGTAGTCAATCTGTTGTGAACTTCCTGCTGCATATAGTGTATGTGTATGTACACACACACACACACCTATTTTACACAGGATCTGTGGTGAAAACAGGATTAGCCTTACTTCACTAGAAAATAGAAGCACCATTTCTCCACTGCTAATGACTATCAAAACTGTCAATACTGAAAATACTTTATTTAACTTTGCCCCCATCTTAACACTGGAAGGATCACTGCAAATTAATGCAAGTGTCTCTATCCATCACTGATCAAGATGAAGATCACATGCTGCAGAAGACCTTTCCATGAGAAAATCTTGGGAGTATGATATTCAACTCCCACACAAACTGAATTTCAGTGCAACCTGCTACATAGCTCACCTCTCCAAATTGTTCCTAGCAACTTGAACAGTTATAGATTTTTAATCCCAAAAAAACCAGATAATCCTGATCTCTGCGATTCCAAAATTCTGGTCTTTCCTGGAATTGTTTCTATTTTATTTGACTAAAGTGAAGCGCCCTGGGTGTCCTACAATTGTGGATTTCAATTTTTGGAATTCTCATCAATGCCTTGCTGGCTGTAGACTTGAGGAGATAGTGAACATACAGTTGGAAGGCAGCCTGTCAATGAAAACCTGAATTAGGTCTAGGTTTTCATTCTTACTTTTCCTGCCAAGGAATCATTTGTAAATTATTGTGGAGGCATTTTTGCTGACAAACTGGATGAAAATGGGGAGTAGAAAATGCTCAGTCCTATATGGATAAAGTTGGAAGTGGAGTCACCAAGTCACTTTTGTTGTGACAAATAGGATGAAAGTTTAGAACAGTAGCAATAAAAAAGTAAACTAAATGTATTCTTTTTTCCTTTCTTGGTTGCAAAAGGTGTTGAAGGTGTAGATTAACTCCACAGCTGACACAACCTTTTTCTTAAGCCATGTTGCAGACTAAGAGGGCTGGATTTCCCATTCTGCTCTAAACACAATCTCAGAACTCTGTTCTGGCTTGGGCTTATGGGAGAACTTCTGACAAAATGACAGGAACAGTACTTTTTTTTTTTTTACTGAATTTCTGAGATCAGACCATCTTTACTACTCATAGATTTCTTTCTCCACTGGCAGACATGCCGATCTCTATCTATGGAACTAGTATGGACCTTTAATGAAAAAAATCAGTACAGGGACAAGCTAGACAATATTTACTAAGACGTGCAATGAAATTCCAGTTTGAAAACCAGCTCCTACAATTTTAAATGGAAATATTGTATCTGTTGATATGAATTTAAAAGAACTTAGTAGGCTTAAAGAGAACTGTATTGCTAATGGTGTCTAGGTTTGCAGTAATCAAATGCTTAATCTTTGCATCCCAGCCATTTTGCCCTCAAAATGGTTCCCCAACTTTTTCCCACTCTGATTGTAGATTTCTGATTTCAATATCAGAAATCTCCCTCTTCTTTGTGCCAATATCTCAGAGATTGTCACAAAGAAGAGAGAGTTCTAAGATGGCAGCGCCTGGATCGGTTGCGTCTACATTGGCTCTCAAAGGTGAAAAGTTTTGGGAGGGATATAAGGGATATAGGCCACATGATTGGGAAGGTTTTAATGTGTTTGAGCAACGTGATGGAACTAAGGTAACATACAACTGACAATCTTTGCTAGTATGGTGAGTTTCTAGCTGTTTCAGAACTGTTGGTGAGACCGTTAAAAGTCATTGGCACTGCTTGAAATTGTTCTGCCAGCAGCAAGATCTGACTGCTGGCCCAGTGACGGATTCTATTGCAAATCAGGGCTGTTTTCAAAGGAGGCAGAGGAGGAGAGGTCACGGGGCTTATGGAGTGAAGGAACTGGATGAGGCTGTCAGCAGGCCCAGAGGAAGAGAGAAAGGCTTTTGGAGGAGTTGGTGGAGGTGGCAGCATACTCCAGAGGTCAAAAGAAGTGAGGCCTCTTTACAGAAAAGGTGGAAGAGACAGGATCAGAAAAAGGAAAGGAGGCAAGGTTGTCATGTAGGAATACAAGCTAATTTGAGGGCTAAGCCACATGGAGCTCCATTTCCATCTGGTCCTGTTTGCCATTGTTCATCTAAATGGATGATCTGAAACTTGAGCTGGCCACAAACAAGGAGTGTATATCAGAAGTGGTGACCCTTTGAGAGCTGTATGCAACAAAATTTCATTTTGATGTATGCCGATTGGTGTACATTCAAAGTGACAATAAAGTTGTTGTTGTTGTCCAGCTATTCTCCAAAGCACCTGAAGGCAGGGCAAGAAGCAATGGATGGAAACCAATCAAAGAGAGAAGCAACCTAGAATAGTGGTGGCAAACCTATGGCACGGGTGCCAGAGGTGGCACTTGGAGCCCTCTCTGTGGGCACACGTGCCGTTGCCCCAGCCTTGCTTCCCCCTGCGACTCCCTCCTCTCCAGCAGCCCCCCTGAAGGAGACTCGCCCTCGAGTGTGGCCCACATGGAGCATCGCAGCCAAGGACATGGCAGCCAGGCAGCATAGACAAGACTCTGCCCTCATACCCCACCATGCACAGTTGATGCTGCAGGGCGCGGGCACAGGGTATGGCCGCCATAGCGCTGGTGGGCTGCCTGGACGATCTGCGGTGGGCCCTGGAGGCGGTGAGTGGTCCTGTGGGCAGGCAGGGTGGGGGACAGAGCAGGGGCGGGGCCAGTTTTGGGGCACTCGGTCTCTAAAAGGTTTGCCATCACTGACCTAGAATTAAGGAGAAATTTCCTGACAGTTAGAACAATGAATCAGTGGAACAGCTTGCCTCCTGAAGTTGTGAATGCTCCAACACTGGAGGTTTTTAACAAGAGGCTGAACATTTGTCTGAAATGGTATAGGATTTCCTGCTTGAGCAGGGGTTGGACTAGAAGACCTCCAAGATCCCTTCCAACTCTATTAATATTATTATTATTATTATTATTATTATTATTATTATTATTAGTAGTAGTAGTAGTAGTAGTAGCAGTAGCAGTAGCAGTAGCAGTAGCAGTAGTAGTAGTAATATGAAATGTGCCCCACTGGCTATCATGCACTGAATTATTCAGTTCAATTTAATAATTTAAAAATGTCTGAAGGAAAAAAGTGGTATACTATACAACTGAGAGTGTAGAAATACATTTGTACATTTTACTTTGTGTTATGTTTTTAAGATAAATTCTAGAACCTTTTAAAGCAGGGTAATCATTACTTTATGGTAAATGAAATACAGCATATCTGTTGGTATCAACAGATCAGGACAGAAGGTAATTTTCACATAAAAACATTGAGATATTCCCAATTTCTGCTAAGCAGATAAAGTAGAAAAATCTTTAACATTTCAGGTAATCCAGGGCTGAAATCTTATGGACCTTTGAAGATTTCCTTTGGATTGCAGAATGCTATTGGTGGCTTGATGGGCCAGTTACAGCCTACAAACTTTACATTTTCTACTATAACTGTGATGGAATTTGTTAGTTGGAAAATGTTGGAAAATGTGAAAATACTGTAGCTTGTTAATGACTGTTTTAAAATAGCATATGTGAGGCATCAATGTTTTTATCAAATACCATCTGGACACAAGTTATTCTATTTAGTAGACATTCACACCACAATCTGAAACATAACTCTGGTCATCAAAAAGGCAGAAAAGAATTGAGGATGAGTGGTTAAATGTTGTGATCGGAAAGGCTGAGAAAACTTTGTTGTCAGAGCTTTCTGATTGAAAGCTATACTCAAGACTAATTTAGGTCACAGAAGCAGCTCTCCTTATACCTTTAGCATATGCTGACACGAGTGGATGTCTGCCTGGACTCACTAGACCTGCAGTTTCCAGGAACTTCAAAGGTCATATGAATCAGATTTAAAGGCTACTGTAATCACAATTTGTTAAGAGTTTAACAATAAAGTTACGTCCAGTTGAAACAAGTCCTTTACCCCTGAGCAGTTTCCATTAGCCTTTTTGCTTCCCATTTCATGTAAGAATGCTTCTAGAGTTCCCTACAACAGCTTATTCTGCTCAAACATGCCTTTTTCTTCAAGTTCTTCTATCATTTGCAGTTAGGAACCCTGGAAAAATAAACAAAGTGCATTTTTTTCAAAAATCTGGGCATCTGTAGTAACATGGTCCACGGTCACATGATAATCTCTTTAAAAAAAATTCTATGTGGCAATAGTCATCTTGAACTTCGGAATAATGATATGCAAGTATCATAGCTTATATACTTGCCACACATGTTGTCTAATTTATATAATTATGACATCAGGAAAATATAGGTCATCTTCCACAAATGAGTTAGGTCTAGAATCTTATTCATTAAAAAGAGCAGTCATTAAGCAAGATGCCACCTGCTTTGCTCAAAGACTGAAATCCTGACTCTCCCAGTTGCAGTTGTTAAGACTTCCTACCTACCTACCTACCTACCTTTCCATCCTCCCTCCTTGTTCCTTCCTTCCCTCTCTTCACTAGGTGGGTAAGTGGCTGCTGCTAGGTGGGGGAAGGAGACTACTCTAATACTTCAGAAGCCTTATTCTCCAAATTGCACAAGGCTTGGCAACTGGCATGAGGCAACTTTGAGAAAGAAGGCCTGGAGTAACCAAGATCTACCTTGGTTTGGCTGCACAGTCTTCTCAGCAGTGGGACAAAACTGGAGGAAGGTGAATGGCAACCTGCAGTTCCTAGGAAACACTGGGCAGCAGGAGAAATCATGCTATTCTCCAAGTCTCATGTGCCTTGGCATACAGTAGCATCGCAAGCCCTAGGGCTGAAGTCAAGACCTTAGAGTGGTGGCAGCTGTCTGAAATTGCTGAAGACACCCAGGCTTCTATTCAGGATGGTTTAAATCAGAGGTGGGGGAGACATAGGCAGGTGGGGTTCTTGCAGTATCCTTGTAGTCATAAGTGTGGATGGGCTGCCAAAAGTCCAAATTTTTATCACATGACCTCAGGGGCACTGCAACTGCTGTAATTTCAGGCACAGATCTTAAGTCCCTTCATTCAGTGCCATCATAATTTCAAGGATTACCTGTATCATTAGCATTCAAGGAGATAATCCAGGTAAGCAATGAGATTGTCTGCTTGCAATATTCATCATAAAATGGTGAAATATATAAATATAATATAAATATAAAATATGAATATAATAAATATAAAATCTCAGGAAGCCTGAATCATGACTCTTTTTGAATATGTTTCTCCTTTATCCATTAAATATCCATTAAATACAAATTTGCTCCCCTCAAGACATACACAATTTACAATTAATTCTTAAAAGAAAACCATGCAGATAGTTAGGATTGTAACAAAGAATTAGCATTCAAGCTTGTTTTCTTTGTTTTATAACCTTCCAATTTCTTTTCCATTTTTATTATATTTTTCAGATGGTAAACACAAGTAGGACTATTTACTGACTGCCAGTTAATCCAAAATACTAATGCTAACTAATAAAAGTTCTTAAAAGCTGAGAACAAAGAAAAGCATTTATTTTGGCATGTTCCTTGTCTAACCAGAAGTATATATTCAGAAGTGCTAAATTACATTTTCCAAGAAGGAGGCCCTTCACAATTACATTGTCCAAGAAGGAGACCCTTCACTGTACCTAATTTTATAAGTTAGTATTAGCACTGTGAATTTAACTAGGCAGTCTGTAATTAGTTTTGCTAGAGGTATACAGTGTAAAAGATATAGTACAAATTATCTGAGACCTAATTTACTGTCTTTTGTAGTAAGCAATAACACCCAGCAAACCTTGACTGATCTTTAAAAAGCTTAAATAAAGGAAGCCATCAGGAAATCTCAGGACTGTAGACTATTTTTATTTAGTTATTTGATTTTTATGCCACCATTATTATTTTGTTATAAATAGCTCGGCAGCAAACATATATATTTTAATAGTCCTCCCTCATATTTTCCTAACAATAACAACCCTGTGAAGTAGGTTGGACTAAGAGAGTATGACTGGTCCAAAGTCACCATTCTTGCTAAGGTGGGACTCGAACTCACAATCTCCTGGTTTTTAGGCCAGCACTTCATAGGGAAGTCTATAATTATCAGAAGAAGACATTTACCTTTAAAAAAATAGATCTTGGTTCCAATTTTTTGTGAACCAATAGAGGAATTAGTAAAGTTTTTGCTCATTCATAATGGAACAGCAATATTTAAGCCATTCTTCTCTGATTTCAAAACACAAGTCTATCACTGTGTAGTGGAGAGACACTATATTTTGTGTCTGAGTCAATAACAAGGCTTTAAAAAGAAAAAGAAAGAAGGAGGAATATTTGATTCAGGGTTGAATCCATGCTCAAATCAAAGTAATCCTTTCAAACTGTTCTCTTAATCATAACCTTCTCATTTGTTTTAAGGTGGGGGGGGAGGCATTATATTAGAGACCTCTGCATAATCCTGGGGATGAAGGGGGGAAGACACAGCTACTTTCAGAGTCTCTACTTTAAAGAGCAGACACCTTTTTTCAAGATCATGAGACATCTCCAGGGTGGGAATGGCTGCTTTCATGAAAAATAGAGAGGAGTTATTGTTCAACACAGATTGTTTAGAAGGGAAAGGTATACATGTGAAATCTGTTAACTGAAGAATATTTAAAACTATATATTTCAGAACAAGTATAGCTCTATGAAATGGTCGCTACATATGCCTCTAAAAAGCAGTTTGGATTCTATTGAGGATGAAAGGATATTGATGGGAAACAGCATTGAGGAAAATAGAATTCAGTGAGAAAATAGCCTTTAAAACAATAAATAGCGTAGATAGAATAGCAGTAAAAACATGAACAGCATTCACAAAGCACTCAGTGAGGGAAGTAACTGTCAATGGGAAATGGCAATTAAGGGAAAAGTAGCAATAATTGGGGAATTAGTATTCATTGGGGAAATAACATTAAAGCAAAATTCAGGGAATAGTAATAAACAATCCCTAAGGGCTAGATATGGGACAATTTGTACAGAGCAATTTTTAGGGAGGGGGGGAAGCCCAACGTGTGCCCTGTGGAAATCCTTTTCTCATGATCCCTGACTCAGAATTTGCTGGACTTGAGGAAGGGGGATTGAGACTGACACTGGAGGTGATGAAGAAAGCAAGGGAAATCACCTTGATAGAGACCAAAGCAATGGGGGGAAAGCATGCGTTAAGTCAAGCGGAAAGTATGTGTAAGTGATTCATACACCTCCCTAATTCACATAAGTATAAGAAGGGGAGGAGGCATGGCACAAACAGACTTTCAAGATTTGTCCAATTGACCCAGATTGCTAGACTGTATTCTTAGAAAACCATCTTGCAGGCCTACATATCAGCTTGCTATCCGGCAGTTCCAAAAATCAGAGACACAATTGAATGCGTGGGGGAAATCCAATAAAGTTCACTTCCAGGACTACCTAACTTTTGCTTATTTTACTAATGGCACTTGACACCAGAACTACATTCCCAACCCTAATTATTACAGTGCCAAATAATTTGTGATATCCAGAAATTTTCATCTTTTAGACAAAGGCCATGTGGTTGGCACATCCTCACCCAGATTTATCTGTGTCTGTAACAATTGAATCAGAAACCTCTTCACCTTGAGGCATATCTTTAATGTAGAAAATTCTCAAAGAATTTGGTCCCTTCTAAAGAGATCCTTTGCCTCTTCCTTGAAGTGATGCCCTGAGAGCTTCATTGTCTGTGACTGCTAAGATAGCAGACATAGTTGAGTGCTATTAACTCATCCCCAAAGATCTTTTTCATAAGCATCTGTGTCTGCCAACTTCTCAAGCTTAGCTGTCTTGGGCTTAAGGGGACAAATTTACTTTCTAAGAGCCAGGAGTATCAATCAACACCTATGATGTCTGCCAAGAAATAGTCTGATGTTTGATACATTGTACTTGTTACCTGTGCTGGCTACCTAACTATATATCTATATTTATTTATTGATGTTTATTTATGTATTTATTTATTTATTTATAAATATCAATTTCATAAGGTATCAGAAGGCCAAATGTCTATCCAGGTCATGGTTGTCCCAAAGACGGTTTTGCAAGAGCCAACTGGACTTTCTTGTTTTTCTTTGAAGATGTTTCACTTCTCATCCAAGAAGCATCTTCAAAGAAAAACAAGAAAGTCCAGTTGCCTCTTGAAAAAGCACCTTTAGGTATACCCTGGCCTTCCGTCCAGCTGCCAGACTTGCATAGACACTGTACTTGGGACTCTACTACTCTGCAACTTAGGGGAATTTAAGTACTGCTAACATTTCCTGATCATGCATGAATTCTGATTAGTAATTAGTAGTAGTCTTAGATGGTTAATAAGAGACAGGTAAGATAATAATGTTAGGAATAATGTGGGTTGGGTCCCTACTCTTTTCTAAAACTGTACTGCACTATTTTGTTTAAGCAAATTTCTAAGCTGAGTTTTGTCAAACTAAAGCCTATGGCTAGGTTTTGCAGACTGAAATTTGTTTTTGTCATATTGTAAAATTTTAAGTAAAAAAGTTTACATTGTTGGCTTTATAAGCAGACTTTAAAATTAGATAGATTTGCTTTGGTTCTTCACGGTTAAACCTTCATTTAGGATTAACACAGTTACAGCTGTTACAATTACAATTTTTGTTTCATAAGTGAGAAGTCAGGCACTGCATGAATGCCTAACTTGCAGGTCTGTCTCCAGTATTTCTTAAAAAGTACTGACAATTTATCACTCTGCTGTGAGATTTTGTCATTTGAGATTTCTTATGCTGTTTGCATGGTTATTGGCAAAAATATAGGTACTGTTCTTTTTTTGGGTATCTTTAAAATTTCCCCTTCTGGCATATAGTGCAGGTATCTTGCAGTAGCTCCCCATCCAAGAAGCAACCAGATCTGATCCTGCTTAGCTTCCCAACAAGAACAAACCTGGACAGGTACTGCCATCTACTGAGGTGATTCTGCTAGATAGGAGCATTGAAAATATTATGTAGGCCACTCTAGAACATCTTTTGTTTGAAGGGCAGCATATAATGCTTAATTAGATCAATATTATTCATATACACAAGCTGCTCCAAGAGCCTGTTTTGCTGAAGAACACGGTAAAATGCTTTAAATAAAGAAATAATGCAGCAGCATTTTATCTCCATGGCAACTATGGAAGTTAATAACAGCAGCTGCAGAAATTGTGCAGGTGATAAAAGCTTTTATTTTTCTTTTAACCATATGTGGTCAGTTTTGTGTATGAATTTTGGACAATAGCATTTTCTGCTATTCAAGTAGAGAAACATTGTGATATTCACATTTATCTGTACAAGAGCAAATACCAGAAGGAAATATGTATTTACTTTTCTAAAAGGGAACACAACAAAATAACTGTGGAAAACAATTTATAAAAATCTGGGAAATGTTTATTCTAGTTTAGTTAACAAGTTACCTATTATCTG
Organism: Protobothrops mucrosquamatus; assembly: GCF_001527695.2. Classification (NCBI taxonomy): domain Eukaryota; kingdom Metazoa; phylum Chordata; class Lepidosauria; order Squamata; family Viperidae; genus Protobothrops; species Protobothrops mucrosquamatus. The sequence continues at coordinate 96,311 of NW_015386790.1, forward strand.
GGACTTTATACAAATGGATTATAAATGTTAGCAGGTGTTATAGCAAATATTTCCTCCCTGAGCTTTATTTATTATCTTTGTATCACACTTTCCTTCAACTGAGCTCTACTTATTCTCTACAGTAAGTAATTACAGAGTACAATAATTATTTTAAGAATAGAGAAGGTAGTGGCATATATGCTCCCTTATGCTTCTGAATAAAAGCAGGATATAAATAAATGAATGAACTAATTAATCTAACTCAGACCCTAAGGCTACAAAAAGTAATCCTTTGGTAGGAAGTTCCAAAGGAAGAACCAGCAAATGTGGTTATGATCAGGCTTTCTGCTGGAATGCAATTAATGTAGTTATACAGATTAAGCTCTTCTATGAAGCAATTAATCACAGATTTCATTCTGAGGCTTCATATAATGTTTTACTTGGTTTAAGCTAATGTTGACAAGCCTAGCAAACTTTGCAAAAAAGCAAAACTCAAAGACTTACCCAAAAAGTGTAATTGCCAATATTTCTTCCCTCCTTTTCTATGTACATTTTTAATTTAGTGCCACTTAGTGACCTTACAAGTTCACTCATCATTCTATCATAACCTTTGGTATCTCAGGACGTAGAACTGATTACAATTTCTAATCTGGACTCTTGGCTGCATTTGGCCTAAGTCTACAAGTCTAAGTCTACAAACTACCTATTAAGGAATCATCACAGCACTGTTTATATCCTAACATTTCTGAAATTATTTTACCTCAGGAAAACAAACTAAAATAAAACCACCATCATGTATGTTGCCAGGTAAGAGCCAAGTAAGAGCCTTCCAGGAAGGAACACTGGAAGCAAGAATTTATTTGACTACTTACTTCAACCGAAAAATAGGCCCTAAAGAAAACACATTTTCTTTATTGAGAAGGATGGAATAATCAGGGTTTTTCCTTTAAGGAGAAACATAAAGTTTAACAATATATATGATACACTTGCAGACTTATTGCACTGATTTTTAAACTTTAAATAATCAAAACCACTTTGATCCAGAGTGCTCTGAGCTGTAGGTGATCCCCTTGTCTCGATCTGGCCATACATAAAAAAGAAACTAGAAAAAATAGTCCCTTGAGTATCAGGATAGAAAAGTAAATGTTAACCTAAAGGTCAAGGATACTGCAGAGTTGTCAGTTCTGATGGCAACTTTAGAGACCTACTGTTCCTCAAAGCACAAGGAGACAAGGGAGGAAGATAAATTCTTTACAAGAGATCAGCAGAAAGGTGAAAGATCAGATTAATAATGATAGCTGATAGTGAAACACGTACATAGTAATCTCAGTAGGGGTGTAAAAGAAATCCACTATGATGTAATTTGTTAGTACTGTGTTTCAGTCATTGTGGGTATAATGCACATGGTGCATAAGTGACTGTCACATCAGCTCAAAAGTTACATATAGTACAATCCACATCAGCATATTCCATCTATTCATCCTGCATTTAAAGCTGTGTACATTTGTATCTAAAGCAGTGTTCGGCCAGTATGGTGTTTGGACTGTAAGAGGCTGACTTTTGCCTGAGCTACATATCCTCATTCCAATTCAGTATCTGAAGCCACTTGGGATTGTTTTCCCAAAACAAATAAAACTTAGAAGTATTCATGTTATAAAGAATGAAGATGGGGCTCAAAATGCTGGTGGTACTTAGATGCAGTTCACCAGAGATTACACAAAAGAATATATACTGCACAGGAAGTGAAGAATATATTTTTTTCCCAGTTGAAATGGAGCCACGTCCCATTACAATGGGAAATGCTGGAGAAAGTCTGTTTAGGGGAAAGTCTGGCAAAACATTCAGATGGCTGCTATGCAACTTGCCATAAAGCTTCTTAGCCAGTTTGACACCTGTCTTTTTACACACGAAAGAAGAACACAACTCTATTCATTTCCTAAATCAAGGAAGGCAGAAGACAATGTCAACATTTTATAGTGGTATTTTAGATCTGCACAGCACTGGAAGGCTATAAATTTCCCTTCATAATCCATATATTCTAGTCAAGCTGGAGAATTTACTTTGCATGTTTAGCACACTGCAGTCATTGTATGGGGAAACAAGAGGAAGAGAATACCCATTCATGAAAAGGACTGGTCTGATCAATAGCACTGTGTCCTCTTAATGAGCTTTGTTGCCTTTTTTCCCCTCCATCTCCAACAAATGGTTCGATGAAGCTCCTTACTGTTGTTCATTAATCCCTGCTTAAAGTCACAGAGATCTTGAAATCAACTGAGAGCAACTCCTGTCAGCCAGGAAAAAGGGGGAAAATAACAAAAAATATGCCCAGGTCCAACTCTCAAACTTAACAAGCTGTATTTTGATAGTGGGTGGAGTGATGGAAGTAATAAGCAGTACAGCAAGGCAGAACATTTTTCCATCTTTTTTTATTGTAATTGCTGCTATATTATATCTAACACATTCTCCTCCCGTAACACATCTCTTCTAGCAGCTCAGTTATCGACTGTCTCTAAAACCTTCTATTGTAGAGATGTGCTATTTTCAACATGACATTTCTGGTCTATTTGTCGAATGCATCACCTGTTAGTTTTAGTGTGGCTGGATGATCCATTAAGAAGAGAGTCCAAGTCCAGAATGAGATGGGTGCTGCTGTTGCTTTTTTTTTTTTTTAAAGCTTTCTGCTGTTCTTTTATCTTCTCTTGTGATTCTGAGGGTATTTTTTTTCTCTCCCCCCTCCCTTTTTTCCCCATCTCTCTTTCTTTGTGCTACAGAACTGGTGCTGAATGCTGATGAGCCATCTTTCTACTGCAGCCTTAGACAAACAATAGCTTCTCATCTCAGCCTAGTACACTTCTTTCAATTAGCTAATATCATGGGAACATTGAAAAAAAATAAAATAAATGATAGTGAACATAAGTAGGTGAAGCAGAGTATAAGGGATAGATATGATGAGAATGAGGTAAAGCAAGCCAAATTTGACTGGGATTGTGGAATACGAAAAACCCTGCAGAAAAGATTGCTATAGATGGCGTCTTAAAAGCCTGAATGCTTTGGTGACAGAGAAGGGTTCTCTTCTCTGTGGTCCATTTTGCAGTTGTCACAAACGTATCAGGCATGGAATGAGTTGCCTCCTTTAAACCTGGGGTTGGTGGACTGCAGCCTTGCTCAATCTACTCTGTTCATTTTATTAGAAACTACACCAACCAGCCAGAGGTAGGTTTAAAAAAATGTGGCTGGGGAAAAGGATGTAATAAAGCTTAAGGCCACCTAAACTGCAAAACAGGAAAAAGCAAAATTAATCCATCATCCATCATCTCTTACTCCCTATGCCTGGAAGAAAATAAATCTTTGCTTCTGTAGTACTGGCCTCTTCCTTCTTCTAAAAATCATTTATTTTATCACTACCTCTATTTGCTCCATATAGCAACAACTTTTTTTTTTACAAATAATCTATCTATCCCTTTTCCTATTCTTCTTTATGTTTGTGACTGTAATCCTGTAGAACTGCTTAATTTTATAATCTATGAAAGACTAATATTTCTTGGGCAGTAATTTCATATCCATTAACTTGGGAGCTGGGCCCACAGAGTTCAATGAGACTTGGTTTTTTGGGGGAGTGGAGTCTGATTTGTACAAATAACATATAGATATTTTATTAATGGATATTCATATCTCCTATCAAGAAATCAAGTTCAAAGTTCCAGATTTATTTATTTCTCAAATTTACATAGCTGCCAATCTCACAAAAAGCAACTGAGAAGTGTACAACAATCCATAAAATAACCAATATAAAAATATTAAAAAACTACATTAAAAGGCAAATATTATAAAAACAAATATACAACTCCTAGACAAAGAGAATAAGAATAGCCTGACCTTATCAACTGGAAAGCTAACAGGCCAGGTTCAAGCAATGTGCAACAGAGTGTTACTTGCCTCACCTCCTCCCCACCTAGCAGTTCGAAAGCATGCAAATGTGAGTAGATAAATAGGTATCAGTTTGGTGGGAAAGTAATAGCATTCTGTGCACCTCAGTGTATAATCATGCTGACCACACAACCAAAGAAGTGTCTTTGGCCAATGCTGGCTCCCTTGGCTAAGAAATGGAGATGAGCACTATCCCCTAGAGTCAAACACAACTGGATAGAGGAAACCTTTACCTTTACCTTTTTACTCAGCAATAGAGCCGTCCAAGCACGTCTCCAGTTCCCTGGGAGCTCAGGCCTGACAACATAACCTGATCTTGAGGGACTTCCAAAATGTCAAAAGGGATGGAGCTTAATGTAATTTCAGGAGGAAGAATATTCCATAAGACAGGCTCCACAGCAGAACAAGCTCACCCTCTGGAACTCACCAAATGTACATGCTTAACTGATAGTTCCCACAGCATGCCTTTTCTGACAGATCTAATGGGCAGGGATGATTTAACTGGAGAAAGATGGCGCCTCAGGTAATGTAGTCCCATGCAGTGAAGGACTATAAAGGTTAAAACCAGCACCTTGAATTGGACCCAGAAGTAACTTGGCAACCAGTGTTGCAGAGAAGAGGTATAATATGCACTCTCCTAGGAGCACACAAAATTGCCACAGTGCAAAATTGTCACAACTTAAGCTTCCATATATGCTGTAAAGACAGCCCCATGTAAATCACATTGCCGTATTCTACTCTGGAAGTGACTAGGGCATGCATGAATGACTGTAAGCAGGGCCTGCTGATCTAGGAACAGATGCAATTAGTGCACAAGACCAAGTTGTGCAAAGGTGCTCTGACATCAGTTCATCAAGCAGGAGCTATTAATCTAGGAAGACCCCAGATTGTTCACTGAGTCTGCCTGGAGTAGTGAAACCCATCCGTCACCAAAGAAGGCATAGTGCTGGAACCAGTGAGTCCAAAACCTAGAGCTACTTATTCTTGCCAGGGTTCAGCTGAAGCCTGTTGGTGTCCATCCACACCTCATAGTTTCCAGACACCAGAATAAGTTATCCATGGCACTGTTTAATTCACCAGGGGTAGAGATATATAATTGGGTATCATCAGCATAGTTATGATAACTCATCCCATAGTGACCAGTAGAGGAGAGGAGAAAGCATCAAAATCTGTGGTACCGTATATACTCGAGTATAGGTCGACCCGACTATAAGCCGAGGGACCTATTTTGCCACAAAGAACTGGGAAAAAATGGTGACTCGCGTATAAGCTGAGGGAGCATTTTTCAGCAAACACATTTTTCCGCCTGGGCTAATCGGCCTCTTTGCAACCCCACCCCTCTGCGCGCGATTGTAGCACTGTACACAAAGGAGCAATAGTTGATAACATGCCCCACGTCAGCTGGAAGGGTATTCTCGGATAGTGAGAAGCTGGAACCGGGCGGGCGGGCGAGAGAGGCGGGCAGAAAAAAGAAACGGGGGGGAAATCCACACACGCTCGCGCAGGGAAAGGGGGAAACGGGTGGGCCGGCCGGCTTCCCTCTCCTCTTTGTGTGTGTGTGTGTTTGTCTCTCTCTCTCTCTCTCTCTCAATTCTCCCCCACCCCAAAAGCGGGGAGGGGGCAACCTTGCAAAAGGGAGGGGGCTTCTCCCGGTTGCGGGGAAGGCTGGAGGTGCGCCTTTCTCGGCCAGCCCGGGTAAATTCGGCGGTATTCTTCAATACGGGCCGGCCCCAGCAGTTCCGGCTGGTTGCCGGCAGTTGGCTGTTCCTCCCTGGCCGCCTCAGCCCCCTCGGTTTGTCGGTGAGCACCCGGCAGAGCGCAGCATCGCCAGGCCTCCCCCTTCGCGCGAGGCGTCTGGCGTTCCCCCTCGCGCTTGGCTGTGGCGGCCCGGGGTATTCCGTCCCGGCCTCGACACGCAGCGCTGCAGGGAATGGAAGGGGGGAGGGCTGTACCTGGAGCATCACATGAAGAATTGGCTGAAGAATACGGCCGAATTTACCCGGGCAGGCGCAGGGAAAGGGGCAGGCGCAGGGAAAGGGGGAAACGGCTCCCCTCTCCTCTTTGTGTGAGTGTGTGTGTGTCTCTCTCTCTCAATTCTCCCCCACCTGGAGCATCACATGAAGAATTGGCTGAAGAATACGGCCGAATTTACCCGGGCAGGCGCAGGGAAAGGGGGAAACGCAGGGAATGCCTCGGCCCCTTTCGGTTTGTCGGTGAGCGCCCGGCAGAGCGCAGCGTTGCCAGGCCTCCCCCCTTCACGCGAGGCGTCTGGCGTTCCCCCTTGTGCTTGGCTGCGGCGGCCCGGGGTATTCCGTCCCGGCCTCGACACGCAGCGTCGCAGGGAACGGAAGGGGGGAGGGCCGTACCTGGAGCATCACATGAAGAATTGGCTGAATTGGGAGCGAATTTACCCAGGGGAGGGGGAGCGAGCGGCGAAGAAGCTGCCGCTGCCGCCGCCGCCACCCCGCCAGGCAAGCAGGCGGAGCGCAGCACCAGGGGAGGGGGAGCGAGCGGCGAAGAAGCCGCTGCCGCCGCCGCCGCCCCGCCAGGCAAGCAGGCGGAGCGCAGCACCAGGGGAGGGGGAGCGAGCGGCGGCGCTCCCCCTCCCCTGGTGCTGTGCTC